>NC_091283.1:739881485-740181485 GCF_032444005.1 Ranitomeya imitator
TGAAAATGAACGACCCGTTTCGCTCAACCCTAGTACTGAGCAGTGTATATACACAGGACAGGAGGAGTGGTACTGTGCAGTGTATACATACAGGACAGGAAAAGTAGTACTGAGCAGCAGGGCTGCCACTAGGAATTTCGGGGCCCCATACTGGCAAATTTTTTAGGCCCCCTTGAGACTCCACCCAGGTTTTACCCCAGCTCTGCCTCTAACCTTTGAACCTTCTACAGTCCCACCGCTCACTCTTGAAAAAACTCAACTTCACCACCACGTCCTCATCAATCAGATATTAACAGTACCCATCAAACACCAGATCACATACATAGCCAGCAGTTTTTGTTCTGGCCAAAATAATTTTTAAGCTGCCACCACGACATGGTAGACTCTTTTGGCCAGACCCTATTCTACTCTAACCTATTAAATAGAAATATAGTTTTATGTATTTTTCTTTAAGGGAATGAGTCTCATACATTTTTTTTTAAAATGACCATTAATACAACATACAAGGGACAAATACCATCACACTAGGACCAGATCACATATTACAACAACATAGTGACCTATAATACCACATACAAGGGACAAATGCTGACACACCATGTCCAGACCACACATTACCACCACATAGTAACCAAATAATACCACACACAAGCAACAAATTCCACCACACCGTGATCAGACCACATATTACCACCACATAGTAACTGAATACTACAATATTGATCATTAATTAAAAAAAAATAAAACACAGTACTAAGTGACATTATACACAGGTACTGTATTTACTGTCAGTGTACAGGTAATACAGTGATCACCAGTGACATTATACACAGGAGCTCTGTACATAGTATACAGTGTCAGTGTACAGGTAATACAGTGATCACTGGTGACATTATACACAGGAGCTCTGTTTATAGTGTACAGGTAATACAGTGATCACCAGTAACATTATACACAGGACCTCTGTACACAGTGTCAGTGTACAAATAATATAGTGATCACTGGTGACATTATACACAGGAGCTCTGTACAGAGTATACAATGTATAGTGTCAGTGTACAGGTAACACACTGACTCACCAGAGACGTCTCTGGCTGAAGTCCTTCATCTTTGCTTTCTTTTTCATGCAGCGCAGACCACCATCACTTCTTCCAGCCAGGACTCATCTCTGCATAAAATAACACAGTTACCTAGACCACTGCATCCAGAGCACATTCCTCACTTTTTCCCTTTCTTCTACACTATACATCTGAATACACGTATGCACCCACCATTAATACATAATTGGTTATTATGCAACCCACCATTTCAAATATAAATAATAATATGCCACTGAGCCCCTTCTAGCTATACATAGCCACTTTCCCCACCTAATAAGTATATAAATTAATTAGCTCCTGTACTCTTTCCCTCAATTCATTACATCACTGCATACTCAATGCTCCCGCTATGTACCTCCAGTTCCCCCGACTCATTATATTTTTGTATGACCCTTCCTCCCCAATTCATTGTCATGTCTTCTCTCTCCCACCATCTATTCATTATCAACAGATCTACCCCCACATTCAATACATCATTTACTCCCCCACCCTCAAAATTCATTGTTATTTGCTCTCTCCCGAACATCATTTGCTTTGCCCACCCCCACCTTCAATTCAATTGCTGTCCCTCTTCCCTCACTCTTAATTCATCATTTGCAGTCTTGCATCCCCTCCCCCAAATTCATCATGTGCAGTCCCCTTCCCACCACTTCATCATGTGCAGTCACCTTTACCCTCACATCATCATGTACAGTCCCCTGTACCCCATGTCATTCTTTGAAGTTTCTTTTAACACCCTCCCCACATCATCATGTGCAGTCCTGCTTTAACCCCCACATCATCATGTGTAGTACCCTTTACCCCAAGTCATCCTTTGCAGTTCCTTTTAACCCCACATCATGTGCCGTCTCCTTTAACCCCCACATTATCATGTGCAGTCCCCCTTTAATCCCCCTCCCCACATCATCATGTGCAGTCCCCCTTTTAACCCCCGACATCATCATGTTCAGTCCCCCTTTAACCCTGACATCATCATGTGCAATCCTCCTTTAAACCCCTCTCCTCATCATCATGTGCAGTCCCCTTTTAACCCCCCTCTCCACATTATCATGTGCAGTCCTCCTTTCACCCCCCACATCATCATTTGCAGTCCCATTTACTCCCATGTCATCCTTTTAACCCCCACATCATCTGCAGTCCACCTTTAACCCATCTCCCCACATCATCATGTGCAGTCCCCCTTTAAGCCCCTCTCCACATCATCATGTGCAGTCCCCCTTTAACTCTCCTGTCCACATTATGTGCAGTTCCCCTTTAACCCCCCTCTCCACATCATCATGTGCAGTCCCCCTTTAACCCCTCTCTCCCCATCATCATGTGCAGTCCCCCTTTAACCCCCATCCCCGCATCATGTGCAGTCCCCCTTTAACCCCCTCTCCAATTCATCATGATCAGTCTTGAACCCCCCTCTCCACATCATCATGTGCAGTCCTCCTTTCACCCCCCACATCATCATTTGCAGTCCCATTTACTCCCATGTCATCTTTTTAACCCCCACATCATCTGCAGTCCACCTTTAACCCCCCACATCATCGTATGCAGTCCCCCTTTAACCCATCTCCCCACATCATCATGTGCAGTCCCACTTTAAGCCCCTCTCCACATCATCATGTGCAGTCCCCCTTTAACTCTCCTGTCCACATCATGTGCAGGTCCCCTTTAACCCCCCTCTCCACATCATCATGTGCAGTCCCCCTTAACCCCTCTCTCCCCATCATCATGTGCAGTCCCCCTTTAACCTTCCTCTCCACTTCATCATGTGCAGTCCCCCTTTAACCCCTCTCTCCACATCATGTGCAGTCCCCTTTTAACCCCCTCCCCAATTCATCATGATCAGTCCCCTTTAACCCCCACATCATCATGTGTAGTCCCCCTTTAACCAACCCCCTGTCCACATCATCATGTGTAGTCCCTCTTTAACTCACGCTCCACATCATCATGTGCAGTCCCCCTTCAAGCCCCTCGCCACATCATTATGTGCAGTCCCCCTTTAACCCCCTCCCTACATCATCATGTGCAGTCCCTCTTTAACCCCCCTCCCCACATCATTATGTGTGGTCCCCCTTTACCCCCCTCCCACATCATCATGTGCAGTCCCCCTATAACCCCCAACATCATCATGTGCAGTCCCCTTACTCCTTCCCCGTCATCATGTGTAATTCCCACATTATCAAGTGCAGTCCCCCTTTAATCCCCCTGTCCACATCATCATGTTCAAGTCCGCATTTAACCCCCCACTTCATCATGTGCAGTCCCCCTTACTTCTTCCCCGTCATCATGTGCAATTCCTCCTCCTCCCCTCACCCATTTAATTCAATTTGTTCAGAAAAAAAAGCTTTGTATTCTTAACTCACAGTTGCTCCCCAGCAGCGCGGCTCTGCCTCCAGCGTCTGGTGCGGTACATGTCAGGCATCCTGTGCACACCGCAGCAGGCTTTCCAAACTTCTGCACAGGCCCTGGTGCGTGCTCTCCTGCTTGTCTGCACTGACGAGGGTCACGCTCACGAGCTGACGCAGACCGACAAGGCCCGTGCACGGAGAGAGTATGCTCGCACCAAGACCTGTGCAGAAGATTTAAAGGGCCTGAGTGATACCTCCCGTCATTTTCCTTTATAAAAGTTCATTGGCAGAACCTATTCCCGAGACAATAGGTCTCATGGGAGGAAAACTTTCTTGATTGTGGATTTTGGGCAATCCATGCAATATAGGTAGTATGGGAAGTGGCACTTCCAAAATTTCTGCTTGTTTCTTTGTCAGTTATCCCAGATTGAATCCATCTCTGATGATTCCATCCACTTCTGTTTTTAATACTGATGTAGGATTATTGGACAAATTTTGCATGTGGAAGTATCCAAAAGCATTTCTTAAATTTTATTTTTGCAATCTTCAGAATTCATAACTATCACTCGACCCTTAGCCGACATTTTGATGGTAATGTCTGCCATAATTTTGAGTTCCTGCAATGCCAAAAAGTTCATTTTAGAAAAATTGTTTCTTGTGAAATAATTTTCAACATTATCTTTCAATAATTTCAGCATCCATTCAACAATTTCCTAGAATCTGTCCATCCACTCAGATGTGGACTGGATTGGTTAAAGAAAAAAAGGATTTTTGCCCTTCAGATGGAACTCGTTGGATTCAATGGTTTGTATAGGAACGATAGGATGTTCCATCCAGAAATGTTTTCTGATCGTCAAATTGCAAATAAATTTATTGGCATCTCAACTTGTGGTGAACAAATTGAAGTCTTGCTCAGGAACATAATTCAGACCATATGATAGAACTTCCAATTGATCCTCGGTAAAATTCTTGGATGACAGATTCAAAATGCTATCCAGAATTAGCCCATTATGAAGTTTTTCTTGCAGCATGTTACCATGCCAAAATTGTTTTCTGTGCTTCTGCCCGCCACGCCTTTTGCGTTTTTTCTTGGTCTATATAATCTGTTTTTGGTAGATTGGAATAATTCATTGAGGGAAGTGTCGGATGCACTAAAATTGTTGCCTGATAAGTCGCAGTCTGACAAATTGAAGCTGACATGCAATTTATCATAGGGTTTTTTTTATAGTTATTGCCGCGTTTTAAAATCATCTTGGGAGTTGTGGAAGGGCTCTCCCAATTATTCCAATCATAAACTTTGTTATGTGAATAATCAGTAAGATCACGCTGGAATTTGTGCTTTTTTGTTTGCATGATATCATTCTCCAGATGGATATGGTCTCATGTGTTTTTTTCACAAGTTCATCATAATTAGAATCACTTTTGAAATTATCCAATGTTTGTTTGGTGTTATCCATCCATTTCTTTTTGAATGTCAGACAATTTGGATTCCTTGCATTTGAAGCTCAAATACATTCGATTTAAAGAGCAATTACTTAAAATATTATTCTCAAGCACCTTGGTATCATGTCTTTGGATACATAATTTTGTAGGGTAGTGAGATCCCACCAAACTTTAGTCTCCTGTATTATTAATTTTTCCAGCTGTTCTAGAGTATCCAATTGTGCTAAAAAATATCCCTGTATTTCGAGAAATTCACCTTCCACTCAATTTGGACCATTTCCACTGTTTCTGCTTCCAAAAACATTTCCACATCATGGTGCTGCCACCACTATGCTTCACTGTGAGAATGGTGTTCTCCACACATTTGGGGAATCTCCTACTTGTCTTTTGGAAAACTCAAAATTATTCTTACAATTTTTGTGGGTAACTGAAGGATATTTTCTGCCCACTTTTTCACCTCTATGGAGTGTACGTCTTATTGTGGTAGTATGGACAGATGCTGCAGTCTTTGCAGCTCCTTCATGGTTACCTTTTTTCTGTGTGCTGCCTCTCTGATTAACCCTTTCACGACATGTGCAGTAATAGTACGGCGCATGTCGTGTCTCCCCCTTTGATGTGGGCTCCGGCGGTGAGCCCACATCAAAGTCGCGACATGTCAGCTGTTTTGTACAGCTGACATGTGCGTGCAATAGCGGCGGTTGAAATCGCTATTCACCCGCCACTATTAACCTGTTAAATGCTGCTGTCAAACGCAAACAGCGGCATTTAACCGGCGCTTCCGGCCGGGCGGCCGGAAATGATGTCATCGCCGACCCCCGTCACATGATCGGGGGTCGGCGATGTATCAGGAAGGTAACCATAGAGGTCCTTGAGACCTCTATGGTTACTGATGCAGGCCTGCTGTGAGCGCCCCCCTGTGGTCGGCGCTCACAGCACACCTGCATTTCTGCTACATAGCAGCGATCTGATGATCGCTGCTATGTAGCAGAGCCGATCAGGCTATGCCAGCTTCTAGCCTCCCATGGAGGCTATTGAAGCATGGCACAAGTAAAAAAAAAATGTTTTTAAAAATATGAAAAAAATATTAAAAATATAAAAGTTTAAATCACCCCCCTTTCGCCCCATCCTAAATAAAACAATAAAAAAAAAAACCTACACGTATTTGGTATCGCCGCGTTCAGAAAAAAGCATTAACCTGATCGCTAAACAGCGTAGCGAGAAAAAAATCCGAAACGCCAGAATTACGTTTTTTTGGTCGCCGCGACATTGCATTAAAATGCAATAACAGGCGATCAAAAGAACGTATCTGCACCGAAATGGTATCATTCAAAACGTCAGCTCGGCATGCAAAAAATAAGCCCTCACGTGACCCCAGATCACGAAAAATGGAGACGCTTCGGGTATCGGAAAATGGCACTTTTTTTTAAAGCAAAGTTTGGAATTTTTTTTCACCACTTGGATAAAAAATAACCTAGACATGTTAGATGTCTATGAACTCGTAATGACCTAGAGAATCACAATGGCAGATCACCTTTAGCATTTAATGAACCTAGCAAAAAAGCCAAACAAAAAACAAGTGTGGGATTGCACTTTTTTTGCAATTTCACCGCACTTGGAATTTTTTTCCCATTTTCTAGTAAAAGACATGGTAAAAACAATGGTGTTGTTCAAAAGTACAACTCGTCCCGCAAAAAATAAGCCCTCACATGACCATATAGATGGAAAAATAAAAAAGTTATGGCTCTGGGAAGGAGGGAAGTGAAAAATGAAAACGCAAAAACGAAAAAGGGCCGCTACTTGAAGGGGTTAATGATCTAGCCAATAAGAAGTCTTAGGACTAGGGAAAAGTTCATAAATTTGTGTCACATATAATCCCTTAAAATGTAATAAACTTTATTGAGATATCCACTCAGTGTACAAAAAATGTGCTAAAAAAACCAGCAACGCAATTCTCTGATTAAGGCCGGCGTCACACACAGCGTAAAACAATACGGTCCGTATATTACGGCCGTAATACGCTGAAAAGTCCCGAAAAAAGTGGTCCGTAGCTCCTCCGTAGGCAGGGTGTGTCAGCGTTTTTTGCGCATGGCATCCTCCGTATGTAATCCGTATGGCATCCGTACTGCGTGGTTTTCTCGCAGGCTAGCAAAACCAACATACCGCTATAGAAGTGATCCATGTGTCCCAAAAAGAAAAGAAAATATATATATACTGTCTATATATATATATATATATATATATATGTCAGTGAGACACATATATGTATATATATTAATATTTATTCCAGCGCTATACAGCTTGAAAGCCGGTAATTCAATTACCGGCTTTTTCTTTCTCCTTCCTAAAACCCGACATGATTTGAGACATGGTTTACATACAGTAAACCATGTCTTCTCTCCATTTTTTTTGCAGATTCCACACTACTAATGTCAGTAGTGTGTATCTGCAAAATTTGGCCGTTCTAGCTCTTAAAATAAAGGGTTAAATGGCGGAAAAAATTGGCGTGGGCTCCCGCGCAATTTTCTCCGCCAGAGTAGTAAAGCCAGTGACTGAGGGCAGATATTAATAGCCTGGAGAGGGTCCACGGTTATTGGCCCCCCCCTGGCTAAAAATATCTGCCCCCAGCCACCCCAGAAAAGGCACATCTGGAAGATGCGCCTATCCTGGCACTTGGCCACTCTCTTCCCATTCCCGTGTAGCGGTGGGATATGGGGTAATGAAGGGTTAATGCCACCTTGCTATTGTAAGGTGACATTAAGCCTAATTAATAATGGAGAGGCGTCAATTATGACACCTATCCATTATTAATCCAATTGTAGTGAAGGGTTAAATAAAACACAAACACATTATTTAAAATTATTTTAATGAAATAAAAACAATGGTTGTTGCAGTATTTTATTCAACGCCCAATCCAGTCACTGAAGACCCTCGTTCTGTGAGTAAAAAAACATAATAAACCAACAATATACTTACCCTCCGCAGATCTGTAACGTCCAACGATGTAAATCCTTCTGAAGGGGTTAAAACATTTTGCAGCAAGGAGCTGTGCTAATGCAGGCTGCTCCTCGCTGCAAAACCCCAGGGAATGAGGCTAAAAATAGATCAATGATCTATATTTAGCTTCATTTGCGGTGAGTCGCCCTCTGCTGGCTGTTCATAGATCGTGGGAAATTACCTAGAAAGCTCCCTGGCTTTCTAGGTAATTTCCCAGCTTTCAAGCTGTATAGCGCTGGAAAAAATATTAATATATATACACATATGTGTCTCACTGACATATATATACAGTGGGGCAAAAAAGTATTTAGTCAGTCAGCAATAGTGCAAGTTCCACCACTTAAAAAGATGAGAGGCGTCTCTAATTTACATCATAGGTAGACCTCAACTATGGGAGACAAACTGAGAAAAAAAAATCCAGAAAATCACATTGTCTGTTTTTTTAACAATTTATTTGCATATTATGGTGGAAAATAAGTATTTGGTCAGAAACAAACAATCAAGATCTCTGGCTCTCACAGACCTGTAACTTCTTCTTTAAGAGTCTCCTCTTTCCTCCACTCATTACCTGTAGTAATGGCACCTGTTTAAACTTGTTATCAGTATAAAAAGACACCTGTGCACACCCTCAAACAGTCTGACTCCAAACTCCACTATGGTGAAGACCAAAGAGCTGTCAAAGGACACCAGAAACAAAATTGTAGCCCTGCACCAGGCTGGGAAGACTGAATCTGCAATAGCCAACCAGCTTGGAGTGAAGAAATCAACAGTGGGAGCAATAATTAGAAAATGGAAGACATACAAGACCACTGATAATTTCCCTTGATCTGGGGCTCCACGCAAAAGCCCACCCCGTGGGGTCAGAATGATCACAAGAACGGTGAGCAAAAATCCCAGAACCACGCGGGGGGACCTAGTGAATGAACTGCAGAGAGCTGGGACCAATGTAACAAGGCCTACCATAAGTAACACACTACGCCACCATGGACTCAGATCCTGCAGTGCCAGACGTGTCCCACTGCTTAAGCCAGTACATGTCCGGGCCCGTCTGAAGTTTGCTAGAGAGCATTTGGATGATCCAGAGGAGTTTTGGGAGAATGTCCTATGGTCTGATGAAACCAAACTGGAACTGTTTGGTAGAAACACAACTTGTCGTGTTTGGAGGAAAAAGAATACTGAGTTGCATCCATCAAACACCATACCTACTGTAAAGCATGGTGGTGGAAACATCATGCTTTGGGGCTGTTTCTCTGCAAAGGGGCCAGGACGACTGATCCGGGTACATGAAAGAATGAATGGGGCCATGTATCGTGAGATTTTGAGTGCAAACCTCCTTCCATCAGCAAGGGCATTGAAGATGAAACGTGGCTGGGTCTTTCAACATGACAATGATCCAAAGCACACCGCCAGGGCAACGAAGGAGTGGCTTCGTAAGAAGCATTTCAAGGTCCTGGAGTGGCCTAGCCAGTCTCCAGATCTCAACCCTATAGAAAACCTTTGGAGGGAGTTGAAAGTCCGTGTTGCCAAGCGAAAAGCCAAAAACATCACTGCTCTAGAGGAGATCTGCATGGAGGAATGGGCCAACATACCAACAACAGTGTGTGGCAACCTTGTGAAGACTTACAGAAAACGTTTGACCTCTGTCATTGCCAATAAAGGATATATTACAAAGTATTGAGATGAAATTTTGTTTCTGACCAAATACTTATTTTCCACCATAATATGCAAATACATTGTTAAAAAAACAGACAATGTGATTTTCTGGATTTTTTTTTCTCAGTATGTCTCCCATAGTTGAGGTCTACCTATGATGTAAATTACAGACGCCTCTCATCTTTTTAAGTGGTGGAACTTGCACTATTGCTGACTGACTAAATACTTTTTTGCCCCACTGTATATATACAGTGGGGCAAAAAAGTATTTAGTCAGTCAGCAATAGTGCAAGTTCCACCACTTAAAAAGATGAGAGGCGTCTGTAATTTACATCATAGGTAGACCTCAACTATGGGAGACAAACTGAGAAAAAAAAATCCAGAAAATCACATTGTCTGTTTTTTTATCATTTTATTTGCATATTATGGTGGAAAATAAGTATTTGGTCAGAAACAAACAATCAAGATTTCTGGCTCTCACAGACCTGTAACTTCTTCTTTAAGAGTCCCCTCTTTCCTCCACTCATTACCTGTAAGTAATGGCACCTGTTTAAACTTGTTATCAGTATAAAAAGACACCTGTGCACACCCTCAAACAGTCTGACTCCAAACTCCACTATGGTGAAGACCAAAGAGCTGTCAAAGGACACCAGAAACCAAATTGTAGCCCTGCACCAGGCTGGGAAGACTGAATCTGCAATAGCCAACCAGCTTGGAGTGAAGAAATCAACAGTGGGAGCAATAATTAGAAAATGGAAGACATACAAGACCACTGATAATCTCCCTCGATCTGGGGCTCCACGCAAAATCCCACCCCGTGGGGTCAGAATGATCACAAGAACAGTGAGCAAAAATCCCAGAACCACGCGGGGGGACCTAGTGAATGAACTGTAGAGAGCTGGGACCAATGTAACAAGGCCTACCATAAGTAACACACTACGCCACCATGGACTCAGATCCTGCAGTGCCAGACGTGTCCCACTGCTTAAGCCAGTACATGTCCGGGCCCGTCTGAAGTTTGCTAGAGAGCATTTGGATGATCCAGAGGAGTTTTGGGAGAATGTCCTATGGTCTGATGAAACCAAACTGGAACTGTTTGGTAGAAACACAACTTGTCGTGTTTGGAGGAAAAAGAATACTGAGTTGCATCCATCAAACACCATACCTACTGTAAAGCATGGTGGTGGAAACATCATGCTTTGGGGCTGTTTCTCTGCAGGCCAGGGGCGACTGATCCAGGTACATGAAAGAATGAATGGGGCCATGTATCGTGAGATTTTGAGTGCAAACCTCCTTCCATCAGCAAGGGCATTGAAGATGAAATGTGGCTGGGTCTTTCAACATGACAATGATCCAAAGCACACCGCCAGGGCAACGAAGGAGTGGCTTCGTAAGAAGCATTTCAAGGTCCTGGAGTGGCCTAGCCAGTCTCCAGATCTCAACCCTATAGAAAACCTTTGGAGGGAGTTGAAAGTCCGTGTTGCCAAGCGAAAAGCCAAAAACATCACTGCTCTAGAGGAGATCTGCATGGAGGAATGGGCCAACATACCAACAACAGTGTGTGGCAACCTTGTGAAGACTTACAGAAAACGTTTGACCTCTGTCATTGCCAACAAAGGATATATTACAAAGTATTGAGATGAAATTTTGTTTCTGACCAAATACTTATTTTCCACCATAATATGCAAATAAAATGATAAAAAAACAGACAATGTGATTTTCTGGATTTTTTTTTCTCAGTTTGTCTCCCATAGTTGAGGTCTACCTATGATGTAAATTACAGACGCCTCTCATCTTTTTAAGTGGTGGAACTTGCACTATTGCTGACTGACTAAATACTTTTTTGCCCCACTGTATATATATATATATATATATATATATACCTATTCTATGTGTACACATTTATTCTACCTATTCTACTGTAAGCTGTCAGTGTGATTTTACTGTACACCGCACTGAATTGCCGGCTTTTCTCTCTAACAGCGCTGCGTATTTCTCGCAAGTCACACTGCTTGTCCGTGTGTAATCCGTATTTTTCACACTTCCATAGACTTTCATTGGCGTATTTCTTGCGCAGTACGGTGACAAACGCAGCATGCTGCGATTTTGTACGGCCGTAGAAAGCCGTATAATACTGATCAGTAAAATAAGGCAAATAGGAGCAGGGGCATAGAGAATAATTGTGCCGTATTTTTTGCGAGTTTTACGGACGTAGATTCTGCGCTCTTACGTCCGTAAAACTCGCAAGTGTGACGCCGGCCTAATGCCCTCCTTGCTTAGGCTGAGAGTTTTGCTGAGTGGCCATCTCTTGACATGTTTGTTGTGGTACCATGTTCTTTCCATTTGATGATAATGGATTTGATGGGGCTCCTGGGGATTGTCAAGACTCTGTTTCCAGGTGCCCCTGGACAAGGGGCTCCTTCCCTGTCCCTAATGATTTCCCTGTAAAAAAAGTAAAAAGAAATGAAAAAAAGGGGGAAAAAATCACAAAATAACAAAAAAATAAAAATATATTATACTTATAAATTAATATTTTGGGGAAAAAGTACACATATTTGGTATTCTTTCATCTGGAATGACCCAAACTATAAAACTGTCCAACTAGTTAACCTCTTTAGTGATTATTGCAAAAAAATTAAATAAAAAAATGAGGCAAAAAACAATGATTTATCATCATACCGCCAAACAAAAAGTTGAATAAAACGCGATAAAAAAGATGAATGTAAGTCAAAATTGTATCTCTGAAAACATCATCTAGTCCCATAAAAAACAAGCTGCCACACAGCCCAGTCAGTGGAAAAATAAAAAAAATATCGCTCTCAGAATAAAGTGATGCAAAAATAACTATTTTTTCTATAAAATAGTTTTTTTCTGTGTAAAAGCGCCAAAACATAAAAAAATAAATGTGGTATCACTGTAATCATACTAAACCGAAGAATAAAGTTGTCTTATCAATTTTACACATGTGGAATGATCTAAAAAAAATAAAAAACAATTCCTTATTTGCTGTTTTTTGTGCATTATGCCTCACAAAAATTTAAATAGAAAGTGATCAAAAAATGTAATGTGTCCAAAAATGGTAAAAAAAAACAGCTATCACATGACTATGTCGGCAAAAATATGAAAAAAAAATAGCTCTCAAAATATGGGGATGACATCAGTAATGTCACCGCTCTTCAGATAATCCGGGTCTTGCGCTGAGCTTGGCAACTGTGAAGAGCGATATTGTTACTACCGTCACCACTCTTCAGAGTCGCTGGATCTCGCCAGGTCTGAGCTAGTAGTGATGGTGTCTGATAGACATCTCTCCATTACTTACACCAGGGATAAGCAGCTGACATTACGCAGCTGACATCAACCCCAAAAATCATTACACATACCAGAATTAAATGCTCTGGTGGCTGGGAAAAACAGTAGAGTTAGCGCTATTTCCAGGTGCCATGCGCTAACTACAACTGTCATCATCCTTGCCTGATCTCCATGTGAAGCATTTCTTCTGCATTTACATGCGCTGATCTCATGCCACTAAACAAGTGTGATGACAATACTGAAGTCGTTCGCTTATTTCCCGGCCTCTTTACACCAACTGAGAAAGAATGAAGGGAACAGAACAATCACAATTAGATCAATCTGTCCCCAAACAGTATCATGTTATCAGCAGCATATCTGCAGTTTACACTGGCGATGTGCTGCTGAGAACAAGGATTTCTGTTCCCCCATAAACAATCCAATCACTCGATGAATAGGCAGCATTTTGCTTGTTTATTATAAGATACCCCATAGTCCTCTATATATTATAATGTGCACCTCAGTCCTCCATATAGTATAATACACTCCTCAGTCCTCCATATAGTAGAATACACTCCTCCATATAGTATAATTTACTCCTCATAGTCCTTAATGTAGTATAATACAGTCCTCAGTCCTCCATATAGTATAATACACTCCTCAGTCCTCCATATAGTATAATACACTCCTCATAATCCTCCATATAGTATAATACACTCCTCATGGTCCTTCATGTAGTGTAATACACTCCTCAGTCCTCCATATAGTGTAATACACTCCTCAGTCCTCCATATAGTATAATATACTCCTCAGTACTCCATATAGTATAATACACTCCTCTAAGTCCTCCATATATTAAAATACACTGCAATTACTCCATATAGTATAATACACTCCTCAGTCCTCCAAATAGTATATTACATTCCTCATAGTGCTCCATATAGTATAATGCCCCACCATTGTCCGTGTAGTACAATTCACTTCCCTAAGTATAATGAACCCCATATTTCTTCATATAGTATAATGTATTTCCCATAGTCCTCAATACAGTATAATGCAGCCCACATATAGTATAATGATGCCACCCCAGAGTATAATGCAGCCACCCCCCAGAATAGTTTGTAGCCTCCTGAGTATAATGTAACCCCCAGAGAATATAATGCAGCCCCTCTTATAGTATAATGCAGCCCCTGCATATATAATTTATGGTAGCCCCCTCATAGAGCATAATGCAGCCCCCATAGATTATAATGTAGCCCCTCCATAGAATATAATACAGCACCCCATAGAATGTAATACAGCCCCCCATAGAATGTAATACAGCCCCACATAGAATGTAATACAGCCCTCCCATATAGAATGTAATACGTTCCCCCCTCATAAAATGTAATACAGCCACCAATAGAATGTAATGCTGCCAGCCCCCATAGAATGTAATGCAGCCAGCCCCCCATAGAATGTGATGCAGCCAGCCCCCATAGAATCTAATGCAGCCAGCCACCATAGAATGTAATGCAGCCACCCCCTATAGAATGTAATACAGCACAGCCCCCTTAGAATGTACTACAGCACAACCCCCACAGAATGTAATGCAGCACAGCCACCATAGAATGTAATGCAGCCAGCCCCCATAGAATGTTATACAGCACAGCCCCCTTAGAATGTAATACAGCACAACCCCCATAGAATGTAATGCAGCCAGCCACCATAGAATGTAATGTAGCCACCCCCCATAGAATGTAATACAGCACAGCCCCCCATAGAATGTAATACAGCACAGCCCCCATAGAATGTAATGCAGCACAGCCCCCATAGAATGCAATGCAGCCAGCCCCCATAGAATGTAATGCAGCCAGCCCCCATAGAATGTAATGCAGCCAGCCCCCATAGAATATAATGCAGCCAGCCCCATAGAAATTAATACAGCCATCCCCATAGAATGTAATGCAGCCAGCCCCTATAGAATGTAATACAGCACAGCGCCCCTACAATGTAATGCAGGCAGCCCTCATAGAATGTAATGCAGCCAGCCCCATAGAATGTAATGCAGCCAGCCCCCATAGAATGTAATACAGCACAGCCCCCATAGAATGTAATACAGCACAGCCCCCATAGAATGTAATGCAGCCAGCCCCCCATAGAATGTAATGCAGCCAGCCCCCCATAGAATGTAACAAATCCCCCATAGAATGTAATACAGCACAGCCCCCATAGAATGTAATGCAGCCAGCCCCCCATAGAATGTAATAAATCCCTCCTATAGAATGTAATACAGCACAGCCCCCATAGAATGTAATGCAGCCAGCCCCTATAGAATGTAATACAGCACAGCCCCCATAGAATGTAATGCAGGCAGCCCTCATAGAATGTAATGCAGCCAGCCCCATAGAATGTAAAGCAGCCAGCCCCCATAGAATGTGATGCAGACAGCCCCCCACAGAATGTAATGCAGCCAGCCCCCATAGAATGTAATACAGCACAGCCCCCATAGAATGTAATACAGCACAGCCCCCATAGAATGTAATGCAGCCAGCCCCCATAGAATCTAATGCAGCCAGCCCCCCATAGAATCTAATGCAGCCAGCCCCCCTTAGAATGTAATGCAGCCTGCCCCCCATAGAATGTAATGCAGCCAGCCCCCATAGAATGTAATGCAGCCAGCCCCTCATAGAATGTAACAAATCCCCCATAGAATGTAATACAGCACAGCCCCATAGAATGTAATGCAGCCAGCCCCCCATAGAATGTAATAAATCCCTCCCATAGAATGTAATACAGCACAGCCCCATAGAATGCAATGCAGCCAGCCCCTCATAGAATGTAATGCAGCCAGCCCCCACAGAATGTAATGCAGCCAGCCCCCATAGAATGTAATGCAGCCAGCTCCCATAGAATGTAATGCAGCCAGCCCCCCATAGAATGTAATGCAGCCAGCCCCCATAGAATGTAATGCAGCCAGCCCCCCATATAATGTAATGCAGCAAGCCCCCATAGAATGTAATGCAGCCAGCCCCAATAGAATGTAATAAATCCCCCAATAGAATGTAATACAGCACAGCCCCCATAGAATGTAATGCATCCAGCCCCCCATAGAATGTAAGAAATCCTCCCCATAGAATGTAATACAGCACAACCCCCTTAGAATGTAATGCAGCCAGCCCCCCATAGAATGTAGCATTTGCCGAAGTGCCCGATGGCCAGTCCGGCCCTGTGCCCAAACGTTAGTTTTCCCCCACACATTAATTATCAAAATGCTCAGAATTAATGTCACAATATTTATTGTGCAATTTCTCCTGTTACTCTTATGAAAATGCAAAATTTGGAGCTAAAAAACATTTTTGTGGGAAAAATGTGATTTTTTTATTTTCACGGCTCAATGTTATAAACTTTTTTGAAGCACCTTGGGGTTTAAGGTGCTCACCACAGATCTATATACATTCTTTCAGGGGTCTAGTTTCCAAAATGTGGTCACCTGTAGGGGGCTTCCACTTTTTAGGCACATCAGGGGCTCTCCAAACACAACAAGGCATAATTATTCCAGCAAATTTTGCATTCAAAAGTCAAATGACGCCCCTTCCTTTCCAATACTTGCTGTGTACAGAAGCAGTGGTTTTTCCCTACGTATGGGGTATTGGCATGCGCAACATATTTTAGTGTCCATTTTTTTAGCCTTGTGGAAATAGAAGATTTGGATATAAATTAACATTTTTGTGAAAAAAAGTGAAATTTTTTCCATCCACATTCTAAAAATATCCTGAGAAACGCATGAAAGGTTAATAAACTTATTAAATGTGGTTTTGAGCACCTTGCAGAGTGCAGTTTTTCGAATGGGATCACTTTTGAGTATTTTCTGTCATGTAGACCACTCAAAGTCACTTCAAATGTAATGTAGTCCCTAAAAAATGGTTTTGTAAATTTTGTTGAAAAAATTAGAAATCAATGCTCAAATTTTAACCCTTCTAACTTCCTAATGAAAAAAAATATACGGTGGGTACGGAAAGTATTCAGACCCCTTTACATTTTTCACTCTTTGATTCATTGCAGCCATTTGGTAAAAAAAGTTCATTTTTTTCTCATTAATTTACACTCCATCTTGACTGAAAAAAACAGAAATGTAGTAATTTTTGCAAATGTATAAAAGAAAAACTGAAATATCGCATGGTCATAAGTATTCAGACCCTTTGCTCAGCATTGAGTAGAAGCACCCTTTTGAGCTAGCACAGTCATGAGTCTTCTTGGGAATGGTGCAACAAGTTTTTCACACCTGGATTTGGGGATCCTCTGCCATTCTTCCTTGCTGATCCTCTCCAGTTCTATCAGGTTTTAAAGTGAACGTTGGTGGACAGGCACTTTCAGAACTCTCAAGAGATATAGGTCTCTGATTTAAGGGCATAAAAATTAAAAGTTTGAAAATTGCAAAATTTCAACATTTTCACCAAATGTAATTTTTTCCCCCACAAATAAATGCAACTCATATTGAAGAAATTTTAAGACTATCTTAAAGTACAATATGTCATGAAAAAATAATCTGAGAATCAGTGGGATCTGCTGAAGCATTTCAGACTTATCTCTTCATTAAGTGACACTTGTCAGAATTGTAAAATTTGATCTAGTCATGAAGGCGAAAACAGGCTTCTGGACTGAAGTGGTTAAATGGGTATTCCCATATCCAAGATCCTATTCCAATATGTATTAAGTGTAATATTAATAATATTAGCAAATACCTGCAATTAGAAATACAGTATGGTTTTTCTAATTCGCTATATTTCTTTCCTCACGTGCAGGCATTGTCGGATCTTAGGTATCCATAGTTACGACTAGAGATGAGTGAACCTTTCAAGGTTTCACTCGGATTCGCTAAACGGACCTCCGTTCGATGAACAGATTGACGAACAGGTAATCATCAGTTTGACGAACAGTTTGACAAACGTGCCCGAACCCAATTAGATTCAATTGCAGGCAAATCCAAACGCATAAACAACACCTTAAGGATTGACAAAAAGCTTCACAAACAGCTAAATTTAGGGGCAGACAACAGGAAAAGTGGCAACAATTGACCAACAGTAGAAATTTGCAAGTGGCACAGAAGGAGTCAGCCATGGGCCATGCATGAGGTATCAGGGCCTGGCCCAGCATTTACAGCTTGGAAATAAAGTTTTAATAAGAACCCGGTGGTTAAGGGTATGGTATAAGCCTTCTTAGAAAAATGTAAGTATACTAACACAGGTAGTTGACTGATCAATTGACCCACAGTAAAACCTGTTATAATGGCACGCACGCAGTCAGCCAAGGGCCATGCATGAAGCATCAGGCTCTGACCCAGAATTTACAGCTTGGAATTGAAGTTTTAATGAGGACCTGATGTTTAATGGAGCGATGTAAGCCTTCTTAGCTAGGAGACCTCACACCTCATGCAACACCTGTATTTTTTTTTATTCCAGCCACATTCAGACAGCACAAACATCAGTTTTATAGACTACTATTGATAGAAAATGTAAGAATAGTAACACAGGTAGTTGACTGATCAATTGACCCACAATAATACTTGATATAAGGGCACACAAGCAGTCAGCTTGGCACAATCATCAGTTTTGTAGATTACTATTGAAAGAAAAATGTAAGAAAAGTAACGCAGGTAGTTGACTGATCAATTGACCCACATTTGAACCTGTTATAATGGCACACAAGCAGACAGCCATGGGCCATGCAAGAGGTATTAGGGCCTGGACCAGCATTTACAGCTTGTATTTGAAGTTTTAATGAGGACCTGGCGGTATAAGCCACACTCAGATGGAACAAACATCAGTTTTATAGACTACCATTACATAGTAACATAGTTAGTAAGGCCGAAAAAAGACATTTGTCCATCCAGTTCAGCCTATATTCCATCATAATAAATTCCCAGATCTACGTCCTTCTACAGAACCTAATTGTATGATACAATATTGTTCTGCTCCAGGAAGACATCCAGGCCTCTCTTGAACCCCTCGACTGAGTTCGCCATCACCACCTCCTCAGGCAAGCAATTCCAGATTCTCACTGCCCTAACAGTAAAGAATCCTCTTCTATGTTGGTGGAAAAACCTTCTCTCCTCCAGACGCAAAGAATGCCCCCTTGTGCCCGTCACCTTCCTTGGTATAAACAGATCCTCAGCGAGATATTTGTATTGTCCCCTTATATACTTATACATGGTTATTAGATCGCCCCTCAGTCGTCTTTTTTCTAGACTAAATAATCCTAATTTTGCTAATCTATCTGGGTATTGTAGTTCTCCCATCCCCTTTATTAATTTTGTTGCCCTCCTTTGTACTCTCTCTAGTTCCATTATATCCTTCCTGAGCACCGGTGCCCAAAACTGGACACAGTACTCCATGTGCGGTCTAACTAGGGATTTGTACAGAGGCAGTATAATGCTCTCATCATGTGTATCCAGACCTCTTTTAATGCACCCCATGATCCTGTTTGCCTTGGCAGCTGCTGCCTGGCACTGGCTGCTCCAGGTAAGTTTATCATTAACTAGGATCCCCAAGTCCTTCTCCCTGTCAGATTTACCCAGTGGTTTCCCATTCAGTGTGTAATGGTGACATTGATTCCTTCTTCCCATGTGTATAACCTTACATTTATCATTGTTAAACCTCATCTGCCACCTTTCAGCCCAAGTTTCCAACTTATCCAGATCCATCTGTAGCAGAATACTATCTTCTCTTGTATTAACTGCTTTACATAGTTTTGTATCATCTGCAAATATCGATATTTTACTGTGTAAACCTTCTACCAGATCATTAATGAATATGTTGAAGAGAACAGGTCCCAATACTGACCCCTGCGGTACCCCACTGGTCACAGCGACCCAGTGAGAGACTATACCATTTATAACCACCCTCTGCTTTCTATCACTAAGCCAGTTACTAACCCATTTACACACAATTTCCCCCAGACCAAGCATTCTCATTTTGTGCACCAACCTCTTGTGCGGCACGGTATCAAACGCTTTGGAAAAATCGAGATATACCACGTCCAATGACTCACCGTGGTCCAGCCTATAGCTTACCTCTTCATAAAAACTGATTAGATTGGTTTGACAGGAGCGATTTCTCATAAACCCATGCTGATATGGAGTTAAACAGTTATTCTCATTGAGATAATCCAGAATAACATCCCTCAGAAACCCTTCAAATATTTTACCAACAATAGAGGTTAGACTTACTGGCCTATAATTTCCAGGTTCACTTTTAGAGCCCTTTTTGAATATTGGCACCACATTTGCTATGCGCCAATCCTGCGGAACAGACCCTGTCGCTATAGAGTCCCTAAAAATAAGAAATAATGGTTTATCTATTACATTACTTAGTTCTCTTAGTACTCGTGGGTGTATGCCATCCGGACCCGGAGATTTATCTATTTTAATCTTATTTAGCCGGTTTCGCACCTCTTCTTGGGTTAGATTGGTGACCCTTAATATAGGGTTTTCATTGTTTCTTGGGATTTCACCTAGCATTTCATTTTCCACCGTGAATACCGTGGAGAAGAAGGTGTTTAATATGTTAGCTTTTTCCTCGTCATCTACAACCATTCTTTCCTCACTATTTTTTAAGGGGCCTACATTTTCAGTTTTTATTCTTTTACTATTGATATAGTTGAAGAACAGTTTGGGATTAGTTTTACTTTCCTTAGCAATGTGCTTCTCTGTTTCCTTTTTGGCAGCTTTAATTAGTTTTTTAGATAAAGTATTTTTCTCCCTATAGTTTTTTAGAGCTTCAATGGTGCCATCCTGCTTTAGTAGTGCAAATGCTTTCTTTTTACTGTTAATTGCCTGTCTTACTTCTTTGTTTAGCCACATTGGGTTTTTCCTATTTCTAGTCCTTTTATTCCCACAAGGTATAAACCGCTTACACTGCCTATTTAGGATGTTCTTAAACATTTCCCATTTATTATCTGTATTATTAGTTCTGAGGATATTGTCCCAGTCTACCAGATTAAGGGCATCTCTAAGCTGGTCAAACTTTGCCTTCCTAAAGTTCAGTGTTTTTGTGACTCCCTGACAAGTCCCCCTAGTGAAAGACAGGTGAAACTGTACAATATTGTGGTCGCTATTTCCTAGATGCCCGACCACCTGCAGATTTGTTATTCTGTCAGGTCTATTAGATAGTATTAGGTCTAAAAGTGCTGCTCCTCTGGTTGGATTCTGCACCAATTGTGAAAGATAATTTTTCTTGGTTATTAGCAGAAACCTGTTGCCTTTATGGGTTTCACAGGTTTCTGTTTCCCAGTTAATATCCGGGTAGTTAAAGTCCCCCATAACCAGGACCTCATTATGGGTTGCAGCTTCATCTATCTGCTTTAGAAGTAGACTTTCCATGGTTTCTGTTATATTTGGGGGTTTGTAACAGACTCCAATGAGAATTTTGTTACCATTTATCCCTCCATGAATTTCGACCCATATGGACTCGACATCCTCATTTCCTTCGCTAATATCCTCCCTTAAAGTGGACTTTAGACAAGACTTTACATAGAGACAAACCCCTCCTCCTCTCCGATTTTTACGATCCTTTCTAAACAGACTGTAACCCTGTAAGTTAACTGCTCAGTCATAGCTTTCATCTAACCATGTCTCGGTTATTCCCACTATGTCAAAGTTACCTGTAGATATTTCTGCTTCTAGTTTTTCCATCTTGTTTGTCAGGCTTCTGGCGTTTGCAAGCATGCAGTTTAGAGGATTTTGTTTTGTTCCAATCTCCTCGCTGTGGATTGTTTTAGAAATGTTCTTACCTCCCTTCTGAGTATGTTTTCCTGGATCTTCTTTGTTCAAGTCTAATGTTTTTCTTCCCGTCCCCTCTTCTTCTAGTTTAACGCCCTCCTGATGAGTGTAGCGAGTCTTCTGGCGAATGTGTGTTTCCCAGGTTTGTTGAGGTGTAGTCCGTCTCTGGCGAGGAGTCCATCGTACAAGTAATTCACACCGTGGTCCAGGAATCCGAATCCTTGTTGTCTGCACCATCGTCTTAGCCAGTTGTTTGCATCAAGGATCCTGTTCCATCTCCTGGTGCCATGCCCGTCTACTGGAAGGATAGAAGAAAAAACTACCTGTGCATCCAGTTCCTTTACTTTCTTCCCCAACTCTTCAAAGTCTTTGCAGATTGTCGGTAGGTCCTTCCTTGCCGTGTCATTGGTGCCAACATGTATCAGAAGAAATGGGTGGACGTCCTTGTAGTTGAAGAGCTTTCTTATCCTATCGGTCACATCCTTGATCATCGCACCTGGAAGGCAGCATACTTCTCTTGCAGTTATGTCCGGTCTGCAGATGGCTGCTTCTGTGCCTCTCAGTAGTGAGTCTCCCACCACCACCACTCTTCGTTGCTTCTTGGCTGTACTTTTTGCTGTCACTTGTTGCTGTGTGCCCTTTTCTTTTTTGCTTGCTGGTATTGCTTCATCCTTAGGTGTGCCATCTTCATCCTCTACAAAGATTTGATATCGGTTCTTCAGTTGTGTGGTTGGTGATTTCTCCATGGTCTTCTTGCTTCTTTTGGTCACATGCTTCCACTCATCTGCATTTGGAGGTTCTCTGACACTTTTTTCACCTTCTGTGACCAGTAGAGATGCTTCTGTTCTGTCTAGAAAGTCTTCATTCTCTTTGATGAGTTTCAAAGTTGCTATTCTTTCTTCCAGACCCCGCACCTTTTCTTCTAAAAGGGCCACTAGTCTACACTTCTGACAGGTGAAATTTAATTCTTCTTCTGGTCGATCTGTGAACATGTAGCACATGCTGCAGCTCACCATGTAGGTGAAATGTAGAAAAATGTAGGGGAAATGATAGAAAAATGTAAAGAAAGTAACACAGGTAGTTGACTGAAAGTAAGTGCAGGCCTGCCTGTCTTGGAGACCTACTTACACGAGCAACCCACCAGATGAAGACACAACTTGGAGTCTCCACATTTCAAAAAATGATTGTTACATTGGCATCAATTTCCACAGAATTGAAACAGTATAATAGGCCTTTGAAACACCTGCCACCACAGGCAACCCAACTGATGGAGACTCAACTTGGAGTCTCCACATTTCAAAAAAAATTTTCACACACCACTAAAGTGGCATCAATTTATACAGAGCAGAAATATTATAATAGGCCTCTGACACACCTTCCACCACAGGCAACCCGCCAAATGGAGACCCATCTTGGATTCTCCATGTTTCAAAAAATAATTGTCACACATCACTAAAGCGGCATCAATTTCCACAGAGTACAAATATTATAATAGGCCTCTGACACACCTTCCACCACAGGCCACCCGCCAGATGGAGACACAACTTGGAATCTCGACATTTCAAAAAATAATTGTTTACACACCACTATAGATGCATGAATTTCCATAGAGTAGAAATATTATAACATGCCTCTGACACACCTTCCACCACACAAGTAATCCACCTGATAGAGACTCAACTTGGAGTCTCCAAATTTTAAAAAATAATTGTCGCACACAACTAAAATGGCATCAATTTCCACAGAGTAAAAATATTATAATAGGCCTCTGAGATACCCTCCACCACAGGCAACCCTCCAGATGGAGGCACAACTGGGAGACTCCACATTTAAAAAAAAGTTTGTAACATTAGCAGCAGTAGCAACAGCAGGCAAAGAAGACACCACAAAGGTGGCGCAGACTGCAATAACGCAAGATTAATACATGACACTAAAAACTATACCATTGCCTAGTCTGCCCAATCTGCGACTGGGTGAAAAAGTAATCTGAAATCCATAAATTGTTAATTTTGATTAAAGTTAGGCAGTCTACAATTTTAGGGGACAGCCAGATGTGCTTATCCATCAGAACACCACTAGCAGTGCTGAAGAAATATTCTGAGAGATTGCTGGCTGCCAGGCATGACAAAACCTCCAAGGCGTGACAAGAGAACTCAGGCCATTTTTGAAAACCAAAATGAAAAAGGGTCAAATTTCCCCTGATGGCATTGATATTGAGCTCCAGATACTCCTGCACCATCCTCTCCAGTCGTTCACAATGTGACCGACTTGCACTCTGTTCTACTGGTGCACTGGCTGGCTTAAAATATGTGTTAAACGACTCACAGAAATTGCTTATGCCACTTACACAGCTGCTGATGTTGTTGTTGGCGATGATGCTTTGATGTTTCCAGAGTTGGACGCCTACAACTGGGAAGCACACTGTGTGCCTCACTGCTGTCTTGAGGAAAACCACTCTTAAGATTGTCTACAAGTGTATTTCAATATTCTAGCATGCGCGAATCCCTTTCTGGGAGAAAGCATCTGGCTAAATTTACTCTTGTTCCGTGAATCTAACAGAGTGGCAACCCAGTAGTCAGCAATATTTCTAACCCTAAGAATACGGGCATTGTGTTGAAGATAGTGTAGCATGAAGTTGCTCATGAGTTGGGTGCTTCCATGAGGTCCAAGTCCATTCTGTGATGGTGGCTCAAAGTTGCTTCCTCCGTCCCCTCCCCCAATCACAGAAAACAGAGAGCTTATCATTAATCTTTTAATCTCCTGACTATTGGGCATCCATTACCATCACCTCATGCTCCTCAATTTGTTCCTTGGCTCCTGGATCTTCAATAACAGTTTTTCTGGTACTATAAGCCCCCTTAATCACTGTAAGCCACCCTCCCATGGCACATGCCTGTGTGATGACCGTCCGGAAATTTGAGAAATTGCTTTCCCTTCCGCATCCTTCTCTGGTTTCAACTCTCTGTCTGGTACCATGACCTCTTCATGCAGACTATTCAAAGTGTGCTCCAACATGTAGGTGACTGGAATAGTGATACTTATGACGGCATTGTCAGTACTAACATCTTAGTTGCCATTTCAAAACTGTGCAGAAGGGCGCAGAGGTCTTTCACCTGTGCCCACTCAACAAGCATCATTTTCACCATGTCTTTACTGCATTGGCACAGGTTATGCTAAAGGACATACCGCGCCAGGGTTCATCACTGCTGCCACAGCCCCTGCAACATGTGCTAGGCTGAAAGATCTCTGTAGCAAGGCGATGACCTGTGGGGTGAGATTGGTAGAAGTGAGCACACAGCGACTGTGCTTTCTGCAGCAGTGCATCCAGGCTGAGATAGTGGCGGAGAAATTGCTGTACCACCAAGTTGAGAACGTGAGCCATGCAAGGCACGTATGTGAGGTTGGTTGCCACGGTGTTGGGCCACCACCAGGTATGCACCATTATCGCACATGACCTTCTCTGGCTCTAAGTTCAGTCGAGACAGCCATTGCTTTATCTCTGGATACCTATCCACAACTCTTGAGTTGTGTGACTGCAATCTCCAAGACATATTAACTTAACCCCTTCACGCCGCAGCCCATTTTCTTTTTTGCATTTCTGTTTTTTGCTCCCCTGCTTCCCAGAGCCATAACTTTTTTCATTTATATGGCCATGTGAGGTTCTAGGTTCATTTTTATTTGAGTGGTGAAAAAAATTCCAAAATTTGTTAAAAAAAAAGAAAAATGGCGTAATTTTCATGATCTGTGGCTGGGTGAGGGCTTATTTTTTGCGTGCCAAGCTGACTTTTTTAATTATACCATTTTGGTGCAGATACAATCGTTTTATTGCCCGCTATTGCATTTTAATGCAATGTTGTGGCAGCCAAATAACCGTAATTCTGGCATTTTGATTTTTTTTTTTGCTATGTCGTGCACCGATCGGATTAATTATTTTTATATCTTGATATATCAGGTGATTATGAACGCGGCAATACCAAATATGTGTATTTTTTTGATTTTTTAATTTTTTTTAAGTTGAATGGGGCAAATGGGGGATGATTTTTCATTTGCTTCAATAGTTTCCATGGGAGACTAGCAGCTACGATCTTCTGATCGCCTCTGCTGCACACAGGCGATGATCAGACCGCCTGTGTGTAGCAAAAATCCTCACTTGCTATGAGCACCGACTGCTGGGTGGCGCTCATAGCAATCCATCAGCTGCAGACCCCAGGTTGTCAAGCCAACCAATCGGCGGTCATGTGACATGGGCGTCAATGGGCGGGATTAGAGACGCACTTCCTGCATGATCACATTAAAAGCCGCTGTCAGAGATTGACAGCGCATTTAACAGGTTAATAGTCATGAGTGGATCGCAATTCCACCAGCGGCTGTTACAATCACATGTCAGCTGTTCAAAACAACTGATATGTGACAGGAAAGATGTGTACTGAGCGCCGGAGCTCACATCAAATGGAGAGACATAACATGCACAGTACATGTATGGAGCGAATCATGAAGGGGTTAAACACTGCCTGATTACAGTGAACCATGGCTACACAGTACAGAGTCACCCAGTGCAAGATGTAATGCCCCTGCCCATGTTTGCTCATCTAGGTGTCAGTGGTTAAATGCACCCTGGCAGACATATATTTTTTCAGAGAACGGGTGATGTTGTTGGTGACATGCTGGTGTAGCGCAAGCACAACTTTTTTTGAGAAGTAATGGCGACTGGACAACTGGTACTGAGGGACTGTGATGGCCATCAACCTTGGGAAACCCTCTGTGTCACCAGGAGGAAAGGCAGCATTTCTGTGGACAACAGATTGAAGACGGTGGAGTGCAAGCTCTTAGCTTTGCAATGTGTAGGAGGAAGCATTCTTTGACGTGACCACAACTGCAGGACCAAGAGCTGGCTGCTGTGCTGAGAGAAGGCGGAGGACGGAGAACTGGAAAAACTGCTGGACTATGAGTTGCAGGCGAAGATATTATGGTGGATTGAGAAAGATGTGTTGTGCAAGGTGACACAAAAGCAGCAGTCATGTCTACTTCCTTAACAGCTGACCGTCTCTCACTCACCCCGACTGTGGTTGGTAAACAATCATAGTTTCTGCTGCAGGAGACCTGTGTGAGAGGACTTGGAATGGTGACAGAGGTGGAAGAAGCAGCAGATGGTGTTGATGGTCCGCTAGTCCGTATTTTAGTGCAGTGAGATTCCCACACTAAGGTGTGATGATCCCACATGTTCTGGTTCATGCATGTAGTTGTACAATTATTGCAATTTTTTCCACTACTGAGTTTTTTTGCAAATTTGACAGATAACATGTGTTGGGTCATCCTTTGCAGTCTCAAAAAAGCCCAGGGTAGGCAGCCCTTGCTGCCCCTGCAAGCTGCACACTCGCAACCTGTGCTGGCCACAGGCAGAGTTGGGGCTGAGGATGCAGTGCTTGTCACGGTTGCATCACTTCGTGTCTGTGTGGAAGCCGCAATGTAACCTCCTCATCTTCCTTCTTCTCCACCTTCTCTGCTAAACTACTCAGCTGCATACCTCTGTGGTCACACCAAGTGAGATCTACAACCTGATCGCCATCCTCTCTGTTCTCACACTCCACACCCTTAGTGTCACTTTCCCCCACTCCCTGCCCATACACCACAGTACAGTCTGCATGCGCCTCTGGTATCTGAGCCTCACCAGGATCACCTCCTCCCTTGGAGGTTAACGTCTGGTGAGAAGGGTCTGGATTCTGCTTGGACCCTACATGGAAAAATTTTGGGCATCTGTGCAGATGCTTTCCTCATCTGGATTCCGTGATTCTTCAGAGCAGACCTCGAATGTCCATGGAATACAGCTCTTTAGAATTGCCCATCTGAGATTCCCCACAGTCATTTGGGCGTTTAGACATTTTTGACACAGGGGGAAACAAAGATGTTTGGGGTGCCACCTCTGAGGATTGTACTGTGTGTGATGTTGAGGTGGATGAAGAGGAGGAGAGGCCACTTGATGCAGTGCTAGCCATCCACTGTAGCACATGCTCTTTCTGAGCCTCCTCTACAAGGTGGTCGGTCAGTAACAGATGTTGTCAGTGGTCTTTGGATAGGACGAGATTGTATTTGTTCAGATGAGCTTTCATTCAAATTAACACCTAACCAATGTAAACTTCGAACACCAAGCCTATACCCCTTCTGCCACAACCTCACTTTTTCCCGCTCTTGTTGTAAGTAACCTTCCCCTCTTGTACCCTACTGTTTCAGAACCTTAGGTCCACAGCTGTTATGCCTAATGATTTTTAAGTGGAAATTTAGCCTTCTGATTTGTCACAGAAACACAGTTTAAGCACAAACAATTTGGAGCAGATAATTGGGCCTCGTCATTGCACACCAATATTAGGCCTAACGATTTTTAAGTTGAAATCTAGCCTTCTGACTTGCCACTGAAACACAGTTTTAGCACATACTGTTTGGAGTAGCTAATTGGCCCTTCAGGCTGCAACCCAATATTAGTCCCAACAATTTTTAAGTGGAAATCTGGCCTTCTGATTTGTCACTGAAACACAATTTTAGCACAAACTATTAAGAGTTGGTAATTGGGTCTCGTCACTTCACTACTATATTAGGCCAAATGATTTTAACATGGAAATCTGGCCTTCTGATTTACCACTGAAACACTTTTCTATCACAAACAATTTGGGGTAGATAATTGGGCTTCATGGCTTTACCCCAATATTATGCCTAATGATTTCTAAGTGGAAATCTGGCCTTCTGATTTGTCTCTGAAACACAGTTTTGTCACAAATTATTTGGAGTAGCTAATTGGCCCTCCAGGCTGCACCCCAATATTAGGCCTAATGATTTTTAACCCCTTTGCCCCAAAGCCTGTTTTCACCTTCATGACTAGGCCAATTTTTACAATTCTGATTACTTAATTTATGAGGTAATGACTCTGGAATTCTTCAATGGATGCCACTGATTCTGAGAATGTTTTCTCGTGACATATTGTACTTTATGATAGTGGTAAAATTTATTTGATATTACT
The DNA here is from genome assembly GCF_032444005.1 of Ranitomeya imitator. NCBI lineage: Eukaryota > Metazoa > Chordata > Amphibia > Anura > Dendrobatidae > Ranitomeya > Ranitomeya imitator. Next base: position 739,910,069 of record NC_091283.1, read on the forward strand.
TGCGTTTATTTGTGAAAAAAAAGGAAATTTGGCAAAAATTTCACAATTTTCAAAATTGTAATTTTTATGCCCTTAAATCAGAGAGTCATATCGCACAAAATAGTTAATAAACAACTTTTCCCACATGTGTACTTTACATCATCACAATTTTGGAAACATAATTTCTTGTTTGTTAGGAAGTTATAAAGGTTAAAATTTGAACAGCGATTTCTCATTTTTACAACAACATTTGCAAACCCATTTTTTTTATTGACCACCTCACACTTGAAGTTACTTTGAGGGGCCAATATGCCAGAAAACACCCTCAAATGACACCATTCTAAACACTGCACCCCTCAAGGTACTCAAAACTACATTCAAAAAGATTAGCCTTCAGGTGCTTCACAGGATTTTTTGGAATGTGAAAGGAAAAAATAAACATTTACTTTACTTTCACAAACATTTTCCTTTAGACCTACTTTTTTTAACTTTCATAAAGGTAACGGGAGAAAATGGACAACATTTTGTTGTGCAATTTCTCCTGAGCATGCCGATACCTCATATGTGAGGAAAATCTTCTGTTTGGGCACACGGCAGGGCTCGGAAGGAAAGGAGTGCCATATCACATTTTTAAAGCAAAATTTGATGGAATAATTAGCGGATGCCATATCGCATTTGAAGAGTCCCTGATGTGTCTAAGCAGTGGAAATCCCCACAAGTGACACCATTTTTAAAACTAGACCCCTTATGGAACTTATCTAGATGTGTATTGTGCACCTTGAACCCACATGTGCATCACAGAAGTTTATAGAGTAGAGCTGTGGAAATAAAAAAATCACATTTTTCCAAATAAATATTTTTTAGCTCCATATTTTGCATTTTCATAACTGTAACAGGAAAAATTGCTCCATAAAATTTTTTGTGCAATTTCTCCTGAGTACGCTGATACCCCATATGTGGGGGAATACTACTGTTTGTACGCATGGCAGGGCTTGGAAAGGAAGGAGCGCCATTTGACTTTTTGAATGCAAAATTTGATGGAATAATTAGCAGACGCCATGTCGCGTCTGAAGAACCCCTGATGTGCCTAAACAGTGGAAACCCCCCACAAGTGACACCATTTTGGAAACTAGACCCCTTTCAACCTTAGCTAGATGTGTATTGAGCACCTTCAACCCCTAGGTGCTTCACAGAAGCTTATAAAGTTAAGCCGTGAAAATAAAGAAAAATCACATTTTTCCACCAAAAATCTTTTTAGCTACAAATTTTGTATTTTCACAAGGGCAAAAGGAGAAACTGGACCTGAAATTTTGTTGTTTGATTTTACCTGAGTTCACCGATACCCCATATATGGTTGAAAACTATTTTTGAGGCACAGTGTAAAGCTCAGAAGGGAAGATGCGCCATATCATAGTGCAGATTTTGCTGCACTTGTTTCAAGGTGCCATGTTACATTGACAGAGCCCCTGAGGTGCCATAACAACAGAACCCCCCATAAGTGACCCCATTTTACCAATTAAACCTCTCAATGAATTCATCTAGGGGTGCAGTGATTATATTGACACCACAGGTGTGTCACAAACATTTATACCATTGGGAAGTAAAGAAAAAATAATTTACATTTTTATCATCAAGATTGTGTGTTAGCTCCAAGTTTTACATTTTCACACTGGGAAATGGGTAAAAATGGCACCAGAATTTGCCCCACAATTTCTGCTGAATGCAGAAATACCCCATATGTGGCTGTATAGTACTACCTTGCCATACGGAGTGACTCGGGAGGGACAAAGTACTATTTGCCTCCTGGAGCTCAGATTTTCCTAGACTAGTTTGTGGATTCCATATAAAGAGCCCCTAAGTGATAGAAAAGCAGAATCCCCCCAAGTGGACCCATTTTGGAAATTATAACCTTTTGGGAATTCATCTACAGATCTAGTGATGATTTTGACTCCATGGGTGCTTTCCAGAAACAGGCAGCAGTGGATGTTGCTGAGTGAAAATTGCAAACTGCCATTGTAGTCACCAGTACTCTAACTCTATAGTGACCAGTACGCTGTAGTACATTATGCCCAAACTCATGCTTCTGGAGACACATCTGTAAATTAGGTGGACTCTCATCACTACAGAAATGCCAAACATGTGGGCACTAAATGTGGTTTAGACACACTGGGGCTCAGAAGGGAGGGGGGCATTTGGATTTTGGAGTGGAGAATTTGCTTAATTTCTTTTGATGGGTGAGGAGCCATTTAGCTTTTCCAGAGCCTTTGTGCTACCAGTGACGTGGAAACCCCGGATATTTCCATTAACAGATGACAGATCTGAGTGAGACTTGCTTTTTTTTTTTGATTGAGTGGAAGCTTTTATTGGGAACATTTTATATAATGTTTGGGATCACAATTATCCGGCTCTCTACGCTGACCACTTACTTTGGGGGTCTCTGAGTGACGTGATTCAGATGAAACCCCTAATGAATCCATTCACTATACTGAGGCAGCAGAGTTACTCTGGACTCCGTTTAACCTCTAGTCCACTATGTCCTTCTTTTCAGAAGTGCCCAAAACTGTGGCCCACGGCACTTTTATGCGATCCTAAAAAGACGGACACAGCAGGATCAATGGTGAGACGGCGTCCACACTGCCTCCATCTGCCTCATTAGAGGGAATCTTCTGCCAGAGGTTCCATCTGAATTACGTATTTCAGAGATTTACACGGAAACCTCAGAGCAGAGTGCAGGATAAATGTGCGCTGAGCCTTACTGCGATCTTTGGGAGGCAGAATGAAAAAATCAACAGCATGTGAAGAATTGGTTTTATTTATTTTTTATGCCATTCTTCATGCGGCAACTTTATTCTTCAGGTCGGTGCGATTACAGCGATACCAGATTTATATTGGGTTTTTATGTTTGGCTGCTGTCACACACTAAAAGACACTTTTTTATTGTGAAAACTAGTTCCCCATATTTTGATAGCTATAATTTTTTCATATTTTGGCTGACAGAGTCATGTGAGGCTTGTTTTTTGTGGGATGAGCTGACATTTCTATTGGTACTATTTTCAGGCACATGACATTTTTTGATCGCTTTCTATTACGATTTTTGGGAGATGGAATGAACAAAAACCAGCATTTCAGGAAATGATTTATTTTTTTTAAAACCCTTCTGCATGTGGTAAAATTGGTAAGGCATCTTTATTCTTCGGTTCAGTATAATTACAGCGATACCACAATTATATTTTTTTTATATTTTGGTGCTTTTACACAATAAAAACTATTTTATAGAAAAAAATAATTATTTTTTCATTGCTTCTTTTCTGAGAGCTATAACTTTTTCATTTTTCTTCTGATGGAGCTGCATGGTAGCTTGCTTTTTGCAGGACAAGATGATGTTTTCAGCAGTACTATTTTTACAGTATTTACATTTGTCTTTTTTATCACGTTTTATTGCACTTTTTGTTCGGTGGTATGATGATAAAGCCTTGTTTTTTGCCTCATTATTTACTTTTATTTTTTATGCTGTTCACTGAAGGGGTTAACTAGTGGAACAGTTTTACAGAGCGGGTTGTTACGGACGTGGCAACACCAAATATGTGTACTTTTATTGTTTTTATTAATTACATAAATAAATGTATTTATTGGGAAACAAAAATTCTTTAGGGATTTAAAAAAAAAAATATTTTTAAAGTTTGTAATTTTTTTTTTTACATTGTCCCAGTAAGGGACATTACTGTTTAACATCAGATCACTAAGATCGTTGGAGAGCATAAGATCAGCGATCTGACAGGCAGGTTAGAAGGCATACCAGCGCTTGTTCTCTGCTGGCGCTCACAAGTCACCTCCCTGCAGGACCCGGAAGCACCCCAAGGCCATCTTGGTGCTCACGGTCTCCATGGTGACCATCAGTACAGCACGATCACATTGCGTTGTCCTGATGGAAGAGTGCAGGGAGCTCCCCTCCCTGTGCGATGCTTCTCTATGCTGCTATAACTACACAGCAGCATCAGAGGGGTTAACTGTCCACTATCGGTGCACATACAGCTGACAACCTCACATGATCGCTGCGCCGCTCAGCATGAGGCCGCTTGATCGCAGCACCATACTAGTACAGCTCATGGTGCGAACGCACCTCCCGCAGAGCAGTACTAGTGCGACGCATGTCGTGAAGGCTTCTAAGCAGAAATCTGGCCTTCTATTTTGTCAGTTAAGTACAGATTTAGCACAAACTATTTGGAGTAGCTAATTGGCCCTCCAAGCTGCATCTTAATAATAGTCCTAATGATTTTTAAGTGGAAATCTGACCTTCTGATTTCCACTGAAACACAGTTTTAGCCCAAACGATTTGGAGTAGGTAATTGGGCCTTGGGGCTGTAACACTATATAAGGCCTAACGGTGTTTAAGTAGAAATCTGTCATTCTGAATTACCACTGAAATACAGTTTTATCGCAAGGGATTTGAAATACCGTATTTTCTGGCGTATAAGACGACTTTTTGACCCCTAAAAATTGCCCCAAAAGTCGGGGGTCGTCTTATACGCCAGGTACAGCGTGTGCAGGGAACGATCCTGCATTTCGGCGTGTGGTTCCCAGGGTCTGGAGGAGAGGAGACTCTCCTTCAGGCCCTGGGATCCATATTCATGTAAAAAATAAAGAATAAAAATAAAAAACATGGATATACTCACACTCGGACGGGCCCTGGCTCACAGCGCTGCTAGCGTCTCCCTCCATTCCTGAGAATGCGGTGAGTGAAGGACCTTCAATGACGTTGTGGTCACCTGAGCGGTCCCCTCTCAGACCCCTCTCCTCCAGACCCTGGGAACCACACGCCGTATAAGATGACTGGGCATATAAGATGACCCCCGTCTTATACGGCAGGCATATCCCAAATTCCATATTTTATATGGAAAAGTTGGGGGTCGTCTTAAACGCCCAGTCGTCTTATACACCAGAAAATACAGTAACTAATTGGGCATTGTGGCTGCACCCCAATATTAGGCCTAATGATTTTAAAGTGGAAATATGGCTTTCTGTTTTGCCACTGAAACACAGTTTTATCATAAACGATTTGGAGAAACAAATGGGGCTTCTGGAGACTGCCACACAGTTTTTGCACAATCTACTTTGATTCTGGAAGATCTATTTCACTGACAAGTTTACTTTCAGCCCTATCAGTAGCGCGGGAATAATCTCTCTGTGACACTGACTATATATGACCAGGCACATGTGACTTCGGTAGCTAATCACCGAGGACTTTGTATCATGACGTTATGGATGGTTTCTGCACCTTGATTGGTTGCCGGAATCAAAGCACATAAAGTTAAGGGAAAAAAGAAAACAAAATCGCGTGCTGCACCTGTAATCTCTTCAGACACTCCTCTTACCTGTCCATACCCCTTCCCCTCACCAAACACGTCTCCACAGTCCTCCAGCTCATCATACAGCTGCACTATCCTAAAAGAAGTAATAACAAAAGCATTAATGGAAACATGCTGATTTACCGAACTGTGACTGAATCTTGCCGACTTTGAGTAAAAATGTTTGTGAAAGCGAACACGAATCTGAATGTGCTACGTTCATGCCGAATTCGAGATTTCCGAACGTTTTCCCGAACAAGTACTCTAGTACTAAAATAGTCAGCAATGGTTTTTCTCTGTAGTCACTATTGACCTATATAGCCAAAATTAACATCTTACAGTCTATTATGTGATATAACTGAGTAGGAACTAAATTATATGAGATAACTCTGCTGTGATTGACTGTTCAAATCAAAACACTTGGCTTTGGAGGAAAAACACCAGGATAGAATGTTAAATGATTTAAGTTAACATGAACAATGAAATAACACTGATCAGTCGAAGAACAAGTTAGACATATTGTTAAAAAGCACCTGTCATGAAACACATCCTGCTGAAGGCTATGGGTGCACCGACATTTAACAGATTCCCGACTAAAAAAATATCATATACCCCATGTTACAAGGTATACACATGTGGTCAAAATTGTTGGTACCCCTCATTTAATGACAGAAAAACCTACAATGGTCACAGAAATAACTTGAATCTGACAAAAGTAATAATGAATAAAAAAATCTATGAAAATTAACAAATGAAAGTCAGTCACAACTTTTCAACCATGCTTCCACAGAAGTAAAAAAAAAATTAAACGAGTGGTACCAACAATTTTGACCACATGTGTATAACAGTGTTGAACTCCAACTTTTATTTGAAAATATAAATATGATATTTTAAATAAAACTGGTTGTATTTTTACGTGTGTATGTGTAAGTTACCATACATTATTAATTTTATTTTTAAAATCAAATAGCTTAAAATTTGGAAAGCATCAACTTGGAGATGGCCTTTATGTTAAGATTGATTATATTGCATGCACCTACCTATTCAGAGGTTTAAAAGAGTAGTGTATGACATGTTAAAGGAAACACCTGTTTATTAATATCCTATCCACAAATGTCAGTATGGACTAAAGATAGAACTCACAGGATACTATAGCAAATACTTTTTTTCTCTTTTCTTTTCTCTTTATGACATGTTTGGTTTGTAGCCCTATTTCAGCCTCAAGTTCATACTGTACAGTGGCTTGGGAGCTGAAGGGGTTAAGTTACAGTGGCTTGCGAAAGTATTCACCCCCTCACTCCACCCTTGGCATTTTTTTGTGTTTTACTACCTCACCACTTGGAATTTCACTGTTTTTTGTATGGTTTGCATCAGTTCATGTAAAGAACATTCCTACAACTGTGAACTTTTGGTTTTCTTTTTATTGTGAAGCAAGCAACTAATAGACAACATAACTGAAAACAGGGGGCATAGCTATTCACCCCCCTAAAGTCAAAATTTTGTAGAGCCTCCTTTTGTGGCAAATACAGCTGCAAGTCGCTTTGCATAAGTCTCTATGAGCTTTCCACATCTTGCTCATTCCTCAAGGCAAAACTGCTCCAGCTCCTTCATGTTAGATGGTTTCCTCTGGTGAACAGCAATCTTCCAATCTGACAACACATTCTCAAAAACATTTACACATTTCTCCTTAAACCACTCGAGTATCTTTTGGGTCATTGTCTTGTTGGAAGTTGAACCTCCGTCCTAGTCTCAAATCACTGTCAGACTGAAACAAGCTTTGCTCAAGTATATCCCTGTATTTTTCACCACCCATCTTCCACTCAACTCGAACCATTTTTCCCTGTCCCTGCTGTTGAAAAACATCCCCACATCATGATGCTGCCACCACAATGTTTCACTGTGTAGATGGAGTTCTTGGGGTGATGAGCTGTGTCAGTTTGGCACAAAGTATAGTGTTTACCTTGGTTGCCAAAAAATTCAATGTGGGTCTCACCTGACCACAGCACCTTTCTCCATACATCTGGGGAGTCTCCCACATATCTCCCATTTGTCTTAACATTTTAGTTTTGTCTAACTAAAGGCTTTTTTCCTGCTCACTTTTCCTTAAAGTCCACCTCTATGGTGTTTACAGCTTATTGTGGTTGTATGGACAGATACTCCTTCAGGGTTACCTTTGGTCTCTGTACTGCCTCTCTGAATAATGCCGTCCTTGCCTTGCTGAAAGTTTTGATGGGCGGCTCTATCTTGGCAGGTTTGCTGTGGTACTATGTTCTTTCCACTTAATGATGGTGCTTTGGGTCATCGTCACAAATTTGGATTTTTTTATAACCCAACCCGAACTCATACATCTGAACAACTTTGTCCCTGACTGGTTTGGAGATCTCCTTCGTCTTCATGGTGTTTTTGGTTAGTGATGCCTGTTAAATATGTTGCAGCCTCTGTGCCCTTTCAGAAAAGATCTATAATATAACGCTGGGAGCGTCACTCTGTCCGAAGCCTTTATAGACTGCGCAGGCGCAAGCGCCGGCGCAGTCTGGCCCCCGCAGAGTGACGCTCCCAGGAGATCGCGGTATGCGTAAGCACTGAACGCATACCGCGATCTCCAGCGGAGAGTCAGGGACCGCCAGGAGGGTAAGTATATTCACCTTTCCCCGTTCCAGCGCTGCGTGCGGCTCCGTCTCCCGGCTCCTCTGCTGTGACAGTTCAGAGGGCGCGATGACGCGCTTAATGCGCGCCGGCGCCGCCCTCTGACTTACCAGTCACAGGCAGAGGAGCCGGAGTGTGTCTTCAAGAAAATGGCGCCGGAAAGCGCGGACTGCGCAGGCGCCGATTCCTGCTGCCGGAAACGGCGCATGCGCAGTCCGTGCTTTCCGGCGCCATTTTCTTGAAGACACACTCCGGCTCCACTGCAGGTGTGTCTTCAAGAAAATGGCGCCGGAAAGCGCGGACTGCGCCCCTGTTCTGTCATGTGCTGCTGACATCCTGCGCCCGTTCTGTCATGTGCTGCTGCCATTCTGCGCTCGTTCTGTCATGTGCTGCTGCCATTCTGTGCCCATTCTGTCATGTGCTGCTGCCATCCTGCGCCCGTTCTGTCATGTGCTGCTGCCATTCTGCGCCCGTTCTGTCATGTACTGCTGCCATCCTGCGCCCGTTCTGTCATGTGCTGCTGCCATCCTGCCCCCGTTCTGTCATGTGCTGCTCCCATCCTGCGCCACCATTGTATTATATGCCCCCCATAAGACGCTCCAGTGTGTATGCCCCCGTATGCTGCTGCCATATAAAAAAAAATATTTACAATGCTCACCTATCGTCCGGCTCCACTGCAGGTGTGTCTTCAAGAAAATGGCGCCGGAAAGCGCGGACTGCGCAGGCGCCGATTCCGACAGCAGGATGGGAGCAACACATGAGAGAACGGGCGCAGGATGGCAGCAGCACATGACAGAACGGGTGCAGGATGGCAGCAGCACATGACAGAACGGGCACAGGATGGGAGCAGCACATGACAGAACAGGGGAGCAGAATGGGAGCAGCACATCACAGAATGGGGGCGCAGGATGGGAGCAGCACATGGCAGAACGGGGGCGCAGGATGGGAGCAGCACATGACAGAATGGGGGCGCTGGATGGGAGCAGCACATGACAGGATGGGGGCGCAGGATGGGAGCAGCAAATGACAGAATGGAGGCGCAGGATGGGAGCAGCACATGACAGAACGGGGGCACAGGATGGGAGCAGCACATGACAGAACGGGGGCGCAGGATGGGAGCAGCACATGACAGGATGGGGATGCAGGATGGAGCAGCACATGACAGAATGGGGGCGCAGGATGGAGCAGCACATGACAGAATGGGGACGCAGGATGGAGCAGCACATGACAGGATGGGGACTCAGGATGGAGCAGCACATACCAGGATGGAGACCATATACCAATATAAATGCTTGCCACCCGGGCGTAGAACGGGTTCAATAGCTAGTGTGTTTATACTGACAGACGATGTGACACTTAGATTGCACACAGGTGAACTTCCTTTCGCTAAGCATGTGACTTATGAAGGTAATTGCTTGCGCCAGAATATTTTAGGGGCTTCATAGCAAAGGGGGTGAATGCATATGAAACCAGGGATTCAAGCTTCAGGAGGCTAATTTGCATATTCCAGGTGCCTTCTGGGAGAAGCGAAGTCTCCCTAAGCTAGAAGATCGTTGGGTACAGCCGGGACCAGCTGCTTCGAAAGCATCACCAAACCAGGGATTCAAGCTTCAGGAGGCTAATTTGCATATTCCAGGTGCCTTCTGGGAGAAGCGAAGTCTCCCTAAGCTAGAAGATCGTTGGGTACAGCCGGGACCAGCTGCTTCGAAAGCATCACCAAACCAGGGATTCAAGCTTCAGGAGGCTAATTTGCATATTCCAGGTGCCTTCTGGGAGAAGCGAAGTCTCCCTAAGCTAGAAGATCGTTGGGTACAGCCGGGACCAGCTGCTTCGAAAGCATCACCAAACCAGGGATTCAAGCTTCAGGAGGCTAATTTGCATATTCCAGGTGCCTTCTGGGAGAAGCGAAGTCTCCCTAAGCTAGAAGATCGTTGGGTACAGCCGGGACCAGCTGCTTCGAAAGCATCACCAAACCAGGGATTCAAGCTTCAGGAGGCTAATTTGCATATTCCAGGTGCCTTCTGGGAGAAGCGAAGTCTCCCTAAGCTAGAAGATCGTTGGGTACAGCCGGGACCAGCTGCTTCGAAAGCATCACCAAACCGCACGCCTTACGGCGCGCGAATTTTTGCCTGTAGGACATTATTGCAAGAGAGCTTGGCTGAGTAGATAACACAAGAAGGAAAACACACAGCAAGTCAGCAGGATCTAGGAGCAACATGGCAGATGTGACAACCTACATGGTGAGCTGCAGCATGTGCTACATGTTCACAGATCGACCAGAAGAAGAATCCAATTTCACCTGTCAGAAGTGTAGACTAGTGGCCCTTTTAGAAGAAAAGGTGCGGGGTCTGGAAGAAAGAATAGCAACTTTGAAACTCATCAAAGAGAATGAAGACTTTCTAGACAGAACAGAAGCATCTCTACTGGTCACAGAAGGTGCAAAAAGTGTCAGAGAACCTCCAAAAGCAGATGAGTGGAAGCATGTGACCAAAAGAAGCAAGAAGACCATGGAGAAATCACCAACCACACAACTGAAGAACCGATATCAAATCTTTGTAGAGGATGAAGATGGCACACCTAAGAATGAAGCAATACCAGCAAGCAAAAAAGAAAAGGGCACACAGCAACAAGTGACAGCAAAAAGTACAGCCAAGAAGCAACGAAGAGTGGTGGTGGTGGGAGACTCACTACTGAGAGGCACCGAAGCAGCCATCTGCAGACCGGACATAACTGCAAGAGAAGTATGCTGCCTTACAGGTGCGATGATCAAGGATGTGACCGATAGGATACCAAAGCTCTTCAGCTCCAAGGACGTCCACCCATTTCTTCTGATACATGTTGGCACCAATGACACGGCAAGGAAGGACCTACCGACAATCTGCAAGGACTTTGAAGAGTTGGGGAAGAAAGTAAAGGAACTGGATGCACAGGTAGTTTTTTTTTCTATCCTTCCAGTAGACGGGCATGGCACCAGGAGATGGAACAGGATCCTTGATGCAAACAACTGGCTAAGACGATGGTGCAGACAACAAGGATTTGGATTCCTGGACCACGGTGTGAATTACTGGTATGATGGACTCCTCGCCAGAGACGGACTACACCTCAACAAACCTGGGAAACACACATTCGCCAGAAGACTCGCTACACTCATCAGGAGGGCGTTAAACTAGAAGAAGAGGGGACGGGAAGAAAAACATTAGACTTGAACAAAGACGACCCAGGAAAACATACTCAGAAGGGAGGTAAGAACATTTCTAAAACAATCCACAGTGAGGAGATTGGAACAAAACAAAATCCTCTAAACTGCATGCTCGTAAACGCCAGAAGCCTGACAAACAAGATGGAAGAACTAGAAGCAGAAATATCTACAGGTAACTTTGACATAGTGGGAATAACCGAGACATGGTTAGATGAAAGCTATGACTGGGCAGTTAACTTACAGGGTTACAGTCTGTTTAGAAAGGATCGTAAAAATCGGAGAGGAGGAGGGGTTTGTCTCTATGTAAAGTCTTGTCTAAAGTCCACTTTAAGGGAGGATATTAGCGAAGGGAATGAGGATGTCGAGTCCATATGGGTTGAAATTCATGGAGGGAAAAATGGTAACAAAATTCTCATTGGGGTCTGTTACAAACCCCCAAATATAACAGAAAGCATGGAAAGTCTACTTCTAAAGCAGATAGATGAAGCTGCAACCCATAATGAGGTCCTGGTTATGGGGGACTTTAACTACCCGGATATTAACTGGGAAACAGAAACCTGTGAAACCCATAAAGGCAACAGGTTTCTGCTAATAACCAAGAAAAATTATCTTTCACAATTGGTGCAGAATCCAACCAGAGGAGCAGCACTTTTAGACCTAATACTATCTAATAGACCTGACAGAATAACAAATCTGCAGGTGGTTGGGCATTTAGGAAATAGCGACCACAATATTGTGCAGTTTCACCTGTCTTTCACTAGGGGGACTTGTCAGGGAGTCACAAAAACATTGAACTTTAGGAAGGCAAAGTTTGAACAGCTTAGAGATGCCCTTAATCTGGTAGACTGGGACAATATCCTCAGAAATGAGAATACAGATAATAAATGGGAAATGTTTAAGAACATCCTAAATAGGCAGTGTAAGCGGTTTATACCTTGTGGGAATAAAAGGACTAGAAATAGGAAAAACCCAATGTGGCTAAACAAAGAAGTAAGACAGGCAATTAACAGTAAAAAGAAAGCATTTGCACTACTAAAGCAGGATGGCACCATTGAAGCTCTAAAAAACTATAGGGAGAAAAATACTTTATCTAAAAAACTAATTAAAGCTGCCAAAAAGGAAACAGAGAAGCACATTGCTAAGGAGAGTAAAACTAATCTCAAACTGTTCTTCAACTATATCAATAGTAAAAGAATAAAAACTGAAAATGTAGGCCCTTAAAAAATAGTGAGGAAAGAATGGTTGTAGATGACGAGGAAAAAGCTAACATATTAAACACCTTCTTCTCCACGGTATTCACGGTGGAAAATGAAATGCTAGGTGAAATCCCAAGAAACAATGAAAACCCTATATTAAGGGTCACCAATCTAACCCAAGAAGAGGTGCGAAACCGGCTAAATAAGATTAAAATAGATAAATCTCCGGGTCCGGATGGCATACACCCACGAGTACTAAGAGAACTAAGTAATGTAATAGATAAACCATTATTTCTTATTTTTAGTGACTCTATAGCGACAGGGTCTGTTCCGCAGGACTGGCGCATAGCAAATGTGGTGCCAATATTCAAAAAGGGCTCTAAAAGTGAACCTGGAAATTATAGGCCAGTAAGTCTAACCTCTATTGTTGGTAATATATTTGAAGGGTTTCTGAGGGATGTTATTCTGGATTATCTCAATGAGAATAACTGTTTAACTCCATATCAGCATGGGTTTATGAGAAATTGCTCCTGTCAAACCAATCTAATCAGTTTTTATGAAGAGGTAAGCTATAGACTGGACCACGGTGAGTCATTGGACGTGGTATATCTCGATTTTTCCAAAGCGTTTGATACCGTGCCGCACAAGAGGTTGGTACACAAAATGAGAATGCTTGGTCTGGGGGAAAATGTGTGTAAATGGGTTAGTAACTGGCTTAGTGATAGAAAGCAGAGGGTGGTTATAAATGGTATAGTCTCTAACTGGGTCGCTGTGACCAGTGGGGTACCGCAGGGGTCAGTATTGGGACCTGTTCTCTTCAACTTATTCATTAATGATCTGGTAGAAGGTTTACACAGTAAAATATCGATATTTGCAGATGATACAAAACTATGTAAAGCAGTTAATACAAGAGAAGATAGTATTCTGCTACAGATGGATCTGGATAAGTTGGAAACTTGGGCTGAAAGGTGGCAGATGAGGTTTAACAATGATAAATGTAAGGTTATACACATGGGAAGAGGGAATCAATACCACCATTACACACTGAACGGGAAACCACTGGGTAAATCTGACAGGGAGAAGGATTTGGGGATCCTAGTTAATGATAAACTTACCTGGAGCAGCCAGTGCCAGGCAGCAGCTGCCAAGGCAAACAGGATCATGGGGTGCATTAAAAGAGGTCTGGATACACATGATGAGAGCATTATACTGCCTCTGTACAAATCCCTAGTTAGACCGCACATGGAGTACTGTGTCCAGTTTTGGGCACCGGTGCTCAGGAAGGATATAATGGAACTAGAGAGAGTACAAAGGAGGGCAACAAAATTAATAAAGGGGATGGGAGAACTACAATACCCAGATAGATTAGCGAAATTAGGATTATTTAGTCTAGAAAAAAGACGACTGAGGGGCGATCTAATAACCATGTATAAGTATATAAGGGGACAATACAAATATCTCGCTGAGGATCTGTTTATACCAAGGAAGGTGACGGGCACAAGGGGGCATTCTTTGCGTCTGGAGGAGAGAAGGTTTTTCCACCAACATAGAAGAGGATTCTTTACTGTTAGGGCAGTGAGAATCTGGAATTGCTTGCCTGAGGAGGTGGTGATGGCGAACTCAGTCGAGGGGTTCAAGAGAGGCCTGGATGTCTTCCTGGAGCAGAACAATATTGTATCATACAATTATTAGGTTCTGTAGAAGGACGTAGATCTGGGGATTTATTATGATGGAATATAGGCTGAACTGGATGGACAAATGTCTTTTTTCGGCCTTACTAACTATGTTACTATGTTACTATGTATGTTACATATGCACATGTCAATTTTGAGTTATTTGATCCAATAAATTTAATTTGTGCCTATATTTTTCTCACTTAACTTCATCAAAGTCAAAGGAGGGGTGAATACATTTGCAAGTCACTGTAGTATCACATCTGAATGATATTAATCTATAATGCATTATCCTATAAAGATATCTCCATATAGCATTGTACATATATGCATGCATGAGTCAAAAGTGGTTGAACTATTGTCTGTGAATTCATATCTAATGGAAACCTCAGGATAGGAACAAATGAGAAAAATAGTTGAAAAATCTTACCTGATATGGAATAAATATAGTTCCCACAGTGGCACAACTAGAGTCCGATGTGCTTCAGTGTAAGATTTGGACCGGGTCCCCTCTATCCTGGTGCATATATATGTCCTCCATCCTAGTATATATATATCCCTTATCCTGATATATACAGTACAGACCAAAAGTTTGGACACACCTTCTCATTTAAAGATTTTTCTGTATTTTCATGACTATGAAAATTGTATGTTCACACTGAAGGCATCAAAACTATGAATTAACACATGTGGAATTATATACTTAACAAAAAAGTGTGAAACATCCAGTTGAAGTTTCCGGCGGCACCGGCCAACTCTCACTGCTGTCATTTCGTACCTGTGTGCCCATACTTAATACAGAGGCCAAAAAAAGGTACTCAAATCCAGGTGTCTGTACATAAGACCTAAAACTGGACCGAAACAAAACATTTACATGTGCAGTAGTTAGAATGTTTTTTCTCTTTTCACAGCTTTTTTTTTTGTCAAATTGCTGAAACTAGATGTTACTTTAACCTCTTCATGACCGGAGGTATTTTTGGTTTTGCGTTTTCCTTTTTTGCTCCACTTCTTCCCAGAGCCATAACTTTTTTATATTTCCGTCAATATGGCCATATGAGGCCTTGTTTTTTGCGGGATGAGTTGTACTTTTAAACAACACCGTTGGTTAACTAGTGATGAGCGTGTATACTCGTTACTCCCTCTTCACTAGTTTAACTAGTTTACGTGTCCTGGAAAATTTTAAAAGACTTCAACGTGCGGTCAAATTACAAAAAAAAGTGCAATCCAACAGTTGTTTTTTGCTTTGCTTTTTTAGTAGGTTGACTAAATGCTTAAACTGACCTGCCTTTATGATTCTCCAGGTCATTACAAGTTCATAGACATCAAACATGTCTAGATTCTTTTTTTTTATCTAAGTGGTGAAAAACAATTCCAAACTTTGATAAAAATCTAAAAAATAAGTGCCATTTTCCAATACCAGTAGCATCTCCATTTTTCATGATCTTGGGTCAGGTGAGGGCTTTTTTTTGGGTGCCAAGCTGACAGTTTTATTGATACCATTTTGATGCCGATACGATCTTTTGATCGCCTGTTATTGCATTTTAATGCAATGTTGCGGCGACCAAAAACACGTAATTCTGACGTTTTTACTTTTTTTCTCGCTATGTCGTTTAATTATCAGGTTAATCCTTTTTTTATAGATCGGGCAATTCTGAAAGCGGCAATATCAAATATGTGTATGTTTGAATTTTTTTATAGTTCCGGGTGACACTCATAGTAATCTGGCAGTGACCCATGATCACATTGGGGTTTAACGATGGGCAGATTTTGCGCACGATTGCAGCAGCAGCATTTAACAGGTTAATAGCCGCGGGTGGATCAGGATTTTACCTGCGGCTGTTCCGGGCACATGTCAGCTGTTCAAAACAGCTGAGATGTGCTGGGAAAGATGTGGGCTCAACGATGGAGCCCACGTCAAAGGGAGGGAGTCCGACATGGGCGTACTATTACGCCCAACGTCAGAAAGGGGTTAACATATATAGCAAAAAGTATTAACTTAATGTGAATTAATGTATTTTGTCACATTTCTTAGCGATTAGGGGCCAATAGTTAAAAACAAACAAACAAAAAAACTACATGGTCTCGGCACAGTGTGTGTTTTTTTTCTGCCAATTTTTCCTATATTTTTTTCTAGAACTTAAAGCAGTGAAATAAATACTCAAAATATTTGTAGAAAAAAATATGCTAATTGGCTTGGTTCACTCTTGAATATGGATTCACAGATTGGCCACGGGTCTCTTGACACCTAACCTCATAGTCTCATGTAAGCCTACAAAGCTTTTGAATTCAGGTCGGGAATCACAGTTGATCCATAAATCACTGAAATGTGTAAATCCAGTGTGACAAGCATCTTACAATGTAGGCAAAAACGTCAATACAGGTGAAAAGAATCTACAGGTTCTTCTCAGAAAATTAGAATATCATCAAAAAGTTAATTTATTTCAGTTCTTCAATACAAAAAGTGAATCTCATATATTATATAGAGTCATTGACAGAATGATCTATTTCAAGTGTTTATTTCTGTTAATGATGATGATCTTGGCTTACAGCCAACAAAAACCCAAAAGTCATTATCTCAGTAAATTAGAATACTTTATAACACGAGCTTGAAAAATGATTTTAAAATCTGAAACGTTGGCCTACTGAAATGTATGTTCAGTAAATTCACTCAATACTTGGTCGGGGCTCTTTTTGCATCAATTACTGCATCATTGAGGCGTGATATTTAGGTGATCAGCCTGTGGCACTGCAGAGGTGTTATGGAAGCTCAGGTTACTTTGATAGCAGCTTTCAGCTCATCTGCATTGTTGGGTCTGGTGTCTCTCATCTTCCTCTTGACAATACCCCATAGATTCTTTATGGAGTTAAGGTCAGGTGAGTTTGCTGGCGAATCAAGCACAGTGATACTGTTGTTTTTAAACCAAGAATTGGTACTTTTGGCAGTGTGGAGAGGTGCCAAGTCCTTCTGGAGAAGGAAATGGCCCTACACCAGCAGATGACATGGCTCCACAAACCATCACTGATCGTGAAGACTTCACACTAGACCTCAAGCCGCTTGGATTGTGGCCTCTCCACTCTTCCTCCTTCCAGACACTGGGACCTTGATTTCTAAATGAAATGCAAAATTTACTTCCATCTGAAAACAACACCTTGGACCACTGAGCAACAGTCCAATTCTTTTTCTACTTTTTCCAGGTGATACATTTCTGGCTTGTCTATTGGTCATGAGTGGCTTGACACAAGGAATGCGACACTTGTAGCCCATGTCCTGGATATGTCTGTGTGTGGTGGCTCTTGAAGCAATGACTCCAGCAGCAGTCCACTCCTTGTAGTGAGTGAGCCAAAGCATCAGATTTATTTTTAAGATTTCAGGCAAACAAGAACTTATTCAGAATAATGCTATAAAAGAAAAGGAAAAAACCCCATAAAAATATGGTATGTGCATTTGTCTCATAGACTGTCATGCAGACATGATCTTAAGGCTGGCGTCACACTCAGTGTATGGAAATACGGTCCGTATTTTACGGCCGTAATACGCCAAAATATTTCAGAAATGGTGATCCGTATGTAATCCATTGGCAAGGTGTGGTCGCGTATTTTGCGCATGTAATGTTGCGTATGTAATCTGTATGAAATCCGTAATGCGTATTTTCCACGCAACCTGACAAAATGGACATTTAACAGTTTTTGAGACTGAAATTAATTTAAATCAGCATCAGCAACCCTATTTAAGGCCTCTAAAACAGGTTGCACCCACCCATATGCCCATTTTGTGGTTTTGCATCTGTTGTTGTGTTGTGTTAACATTTGCACCATGTCTGACCTACTGCACTTCACCCCAACTCAGTGAGTTTTGTTTAACTAGGTCTTGTTGTGTCGGTTTGGCCAGCCATATCCTGTGATTGTAGATCCACGAAGGAGGAGAAGAAGAATGTGGGTGCATCCTCTTTTGACCCACACCTCACTAAAGGCCATTTTCAGAGGCTCTATACAGCTCTGCGTGCACATCCTGATAAGTTCTACCTATACTGTCGAATGACAATACCAACATTTGATATCTTGTTGGAGACAGTATGTCCAGGACTCACGTATCAGGACAACAGGATGCGAAAAAGCATATCCGCAGAGGAACGTCTTCTCCTTACCTTACCGCATGTATTCAACATCCTCACATACTGTATGTTGATGATGTTTTTTTTCTGGGTTGTTTGCTAGCAGCTCTTTTAAAATATAAGTGTAACTTAGGAGCAAACCACAAGAAAAATATATTTTTGTAATGTTTTACTTATGTCCCCTAGGTAAATATGGATAAATTTAATTTAGATTCCAATGTTTTTTTAGTAAACAACATACATGCGATTTCTTATGTTTTATCTAAACTATTGTTACATGACTAATATATTTTTTGGGTCCTTTCAGCTTCCTGTCAACTGGCTTGTCTTATTCGGTACTACACACTACACCTGGAGTTTCTGACTGGTCGCTCCACCATTTCTGGCATTGTGCGCACAACATGTATGGAAATATGGGATAAACTACATGAAGTTGTCATGCCTGAGCCAAAAATGGCTGATTGGCTAAAAATAGCCTGTGGGTTCAATGACACTTGTGACTTCCCACACTGCATTGGAGCCCTGGATGGGAAACATATCAGGGTGCGTAAGCCGCTGAACTCTGGCTCCCAATTCTTCAATTATAAGCAGTTTTTCTCTGTAGTTCTGTTAGCTGTAGTTGACAGTAACTACAGGTTTATAATTGTAGACATTGGGGCCTATGGGCGAACAGGAGACCCAAGGGTCTTCAATTCGTCCATTAAGGGTCGGCGGCTACGTGAAAACCAGTTAGACCTCCCACCACCACAACAACTCCCAGGCTCCAATGCTGAAGCTGTGTGCCATATGTTCTTGTGGGAGATGAGGCCTTCCAATTGACAAGGAATGTCATGAGGCCTTATCCCAGGCGCAACCTGGATCACCGGCGGCGTGTTTTTAATTTTAGGCTTTCCAGGGCGCGTAGACTGGTGGAGTGTGCCTTTGGTATTCTGTGTGCAAAATGGCATCTCCTCCAGTCTTCCATTCAGCTGAGGGAGGCTACTATTAATGAAGTAAGGCTTGTGTTGTTTTGCACTATTTTATTAGACTTCATGATTGCCCGTCAGCTGTTCTTGGTGAAGAAATGTTGCCCAATGTGAGTAGCCCTACACCACATGGTCCTCCTCAGCGCCGTCCCCTTTCTGGAATCAAAGTGAGAGATATTTTGACAAATTATTTTGTTTCTCCTCAGGGTGCTACTCCCTGGCAAGATAATGTTGTTTCTCAGTTGTGATTTTCTTATTTTCAAAATATAATATCAACATAAAATATTTTTGTGTACAGAAACAGTACTCTGTGTGTTGTATTTCCTTAATTACCAGATGATTATGAACATAGCATATGTGTGTGATGTATTAATGATTGGCCCACAAATATCATTTGGCTTTTGACAACATTTTTTACTTAGAGCAAAAGCCTTTTGTTGTAAACTTTTAACCATATTTTTTTCATGTGGTTATCCTTTCTTTTTTTGTATTTTTTTTAAAACAAAACACAACAAAGTGGAAATACAGCACAAAATAACCAAACACATGGTTTTGCGTAACAAACAAAAATAAACAAACTTTGGCTTACAGATTCCTGTAAGTTGGCGGTGGTGATCTCAGCAGCTCAGGGTCCTGTTCAGGGGGCCTTTGTTGGGCCAATTGTCCTTCACCCTGTGTGGATGCTATGGGTTGCTGAGCCAAATACAGGCCTTGTTCATATTGGCCAGTTGGGTATTGGCCATAAGGTATTTGTCTCTGGCCCTCATGCTGATGGACATATTGGCTGGACTCATACCCACCCCCAAAATGGCGATGTTGTCCAAACCCAGGTTGGGACCAGCCTACATCACTGGGTCTGGAAAAATGGCCATATTGGGAAGGTGGGTTGTAGGCTGCCATTTGGTACGGTGCTGGCCTTTGTTGATTTTGGGTTGGGGGGGTTGAGGTGTAGGCATACGTGGAGGAGGTGCTTCAAATCCTGATTGACCATGCACCTGTTGAGTTATTTGAAGGCGCAAGAGGTTATTTTGTGAAAGCTGCCTTCTCTCAAGAAATTCAAACACCTCATAGGGGTTATTTGGAGGGGTGCTTAAATCAATCAGGATTTGAATACACCCTCTCACACGTAGCCTCACCTCACAGGGAAGGAGAGAAGGTACCGGGCAAGGCTGCGAGCAAAGGCCTCCTCTCCATCATCCGTGGTTGCCCTGGCCAAATAGTTAAGGACCCCAGCGTCAACATCTCTCCTAGTGGCTTGCAGCTATCTCCTTCTGCGGCCTCTGCGTAAAGCCCCAGATGCCTGTGGGGAGGACAGCAGTGAAAGAGTAGGGCTGTTGCTGTGTCCATGCTCTTCCTGGCTTACAGGATCAGGAGGTGCTGCTGATGTTGATGGTGCTGCATCTTGTAAACTTGGTGAAGTCTGTTGAGATGCAGAAGCCAATGTTCCAGGAAGGTGTTGTGAATTCTGTTATCGAACTCCCTCCTGTGGTCATGAATGGTACTTCGGCGAGTTCTGTCCATGGACTCCCTCTGGTGGCTGTGAGTGGAGCTGCTGCTTCTGAGGTTCCTTCCACAGGTGAGGTAGTTTAGTCTTTGGCTGGCTGCTCTATTTAACTCCACTCAGATCGTTACTCCATGCCAGCTGTCAATGTTCTTGTACTGGTTCAGTTCGCTCTTGGATATTTCTGGTGACCTGTCTACTCCAGCAGAAGCTAAGTCCCTGCTAGTGAATTATTTGTTCATTGTTTCCTTGTCCAGTTGGCTATCATGATTTTGCCTTGCTAGCTGGAAGCTCTGGGATGCAGAGTGGCACCTCCGCACCGTGAGTCGGTGCGGAGGTCTTTTTGCACTCTCTGCGTAGTCTTTTGTAGTTTTTTGTGCTGACCGCAAAGATACCTTTCCTATCCTCAGTCTGTTTAGTAAGTCGGGCCTCCCTTTGCTGAAACCTGTTTCATTTCTGTGTTTGTGACTTTCATCTTAACTCACAGTCAATATATGTGGGGGGCTGCCTTTTCCTTTGGGGAATTTCTCTGAGGCAAGGTAGGTTTTATTTTCTATCTTTAGGGCTAGTTAGCTCTTAGGCTGTGAAGAGGCGTCTAGGTCGTGTTAGGTACGCTCCACGGCTATTTCTAGTTGTGTGATATGATTAGGGGTTGCGGTCAGCAGAGCTCTCACTTCCCAGAGCTTGTCCTGTGTGAGTTTAACCATCAGGTCGTTCCGGGTGCTCCTAACCACCAGGTCCATAATAGTACAGCTGGCCCAAAGTATTAATGCATCTCAATAGAGGGATAAGAGAAGTTCTGAGACCATTTTTTTTTCTCTGCAGTGTTTTTTGTCTTTCTTTTCCCCTTAACCTCTGGGTGGTTCAGGACACAGGTGTAGATATGGACATTCAAGGTCTGTCCTCTTGTGTGGATCATCTCACTGCAAAGGTACAAAACATTCAAGATTTTGTGGTTCAGAATCCGATGTTAGAGCCTAGGATTCCTATTCCTGATTTGTTTTCTGGGGATAGATCTAAGTTCCTGAATTTCAAAAATAATTGTAAACTGTTTCTAGCTTTGAAACCCCGCTCCTCTGGTGACCCCGTTCAACAAGAAAAAATCATTATTTCTTTGTTGCGTGGTGACCCTCAAGACTGGGCATTTTCCCTTGCGCCAGGAGATCCTGCATTGTGTGATGTAGATGCGTTTTTTCTGGCGCTTGGATTGCTTTATGATGAACCAAATTCAGCGGACCAGGCAGAGAAAATCTTGCTGGCTTTGTGTCAGGGTCAGGATGAAGCGGAGGTGTACTGTCAGAAGTTTAGAAAGTGGTCTGTGCTTACTCAGTGGAATGAGTGTGCCCTGGCGGCAATTTTCAGAAAGGGTCTTTCTGAAGCCCTTAAGGATGTCATGGTGGGATTTCCCACGCCTGTTGGTCTGAATGAGTCTATGTCTTTGGCCATTCAGATCGATCGGCGCTTGCGTGAGCGCAAAGCTGTGCACCATTTGGCGGTATTCTCTGAGCATAGGCCTGAGCCTATGCAATGTGATAGGACTTTGACCAGAGCTGAACGGCAAGAACACAGACGTCGGAATGGGCTGTGTTTTTACTGTGGTGAATCCACTCATGCTATCTCCGATTGTCCTAAGCGCACTAAGCGGTTCGCTAAGTCTGCCACCATTGGTGCAGTCTAAATTTCTTTTGTTTGTTACTCTGATTTGCTCTCTGTCATCCTATTCTGTTATGGCATTTGTGGATTCAGGCGCTGCCCTGAATTTGATGGACTTTGAGTTTGCCAGGCGCTGTGGTTTTTTCTTGGAGCCCTTGCAGTATTCTATTCCATTGAGAGGAATTGATGCTATGCCTTTGGCCAAGAATAAGCCTCAGTACTGGACTCAATTGACCATGTGCATGGCTCCTGCACATCAGGAGGATATTCGCTTTTTGGTGTTGCATAATCTGCATGATGTGGTCGTTTTGGGGTTGCCATGGCTACAGGTCCATAATCCAGTATTGGATTGGAAATCTATGTCTGTGTCCGACTGGGGTTGTCAGGGGGTACATGGTGATATTCCATTGCTGTCAATTTCGCCTTCCACTCCTTCTGAAGTCCCTGAGTTTTTGTCAGATTGTCGGGATGTATTTGAAGAGCCCAAATCCGGTGCCTTACCTCCTCATAGGGATTGCGATTGTGCTATTAATTTGATTCCTGGTAGTAAGTTTCCTAAGGGCCGACTGTTTAATTTATCTGTGCCAGAGCACGCCGCTATGCAGAGTTATATAAAGGAATCCTTGGAGAAAGGTCATATTCGCCCGTCGTCATCACCGTTGGGAGCAGGGTTCTTTTTTGTGGCCAAGAAGGATGGCTCTTTGAGACCTTGTATTGATTACTGCCTTCTTAACAAGATCACAGTCAAATTTCAGTACCCTTTGCCGCTGCTGTCTGATTTGTTTGCTCGGATTAAGGGGGCTAGTTGGTTCACCAAGATAGATCTTCGAGGGACGTATAATCTTGTGCGAATTAAACAGGGCGATGAATGGAAAACAGCATTTAATACGCCCGAGGGCCATTTTGAGTACCTGGTTATGCCATTCGGGCTTTCTAATGCTCCATCTGTGTTTCAGTCCTTTATGCATGACATCTTCCGAGAGTACCTGGATAGATTCATGATTGTGTATTTGGATGATATTTTGGTCTTTTCGGATGATTGGGAGTCTCATGTGAAGCAGGTCAGAATGGTGTTCCAGGTCCTTCGTGCGAATTCCTTGTTTGTGAAGGGGTCAAAGTGTCTCTTTGGAGTTCAGAAGGTTTCATTTTTGGGTTTCATTTTTTCCCCTTCTACTATCGAGATGGACCCTGTTAAAGTTCCGGCCATTTATGATTGGACTCAGCCGACATCTGTGAAGAGCCTGCAGAAGTTCCTGGGCTTTGCTAATTTTTACCGTCGCTTCATCGCTAATTTTTCTAGTGTTGTTAAACTGTTGACTGATTTGACCAAGAAAGGTGCTGATGTGGTCAATTGGTCCTCGGCGGCTGTAGAGGCTTTTCAGGAGTTGAAGCGTCGTTTTTCTTCTGCCCCTGTGTTGTGCCAGCCAGATGTTTCGCTCCCGTTTCAGGTTGAGGTTGATGCTTCTGAGATTGGAGCAGGGGCTGTTTTGTCGCAAAGAAGTTCTGATGGCTCGGTGATGAAACCATGTGCCTTCTTTTCTAGAAAATTCTCGCCTGCTGAGCGCAATTATGATGTTGGCAATCGAGAGTTGTTGGCCATGAAGTGGGCATTCGAGGAGTGGCGACATTGGCTTGAAGGAGCCAAGCATTGCGTGGTGGTCTTGACGGATCACAAGAATTTTACTTATCTTGAGTCTGCCAAACGGTTGAATCCTAGACAGGCTCGATGGTCGCTGTTTTTCTCCCGTTTTGATTTTGTGGTTTCGTATCTTCCGGGCTCTAAGAATGTGAAGGCTGATGCCCTGTCAAGGAGTTTTGTGCCTGACTCTCCGGGTGTTCCTGAGCCGGCGGGTATTCTCAAAGAGGGGGTAATTTTGTCTGCCATCTCCCCTGATTTGCGGCGCGTGCTGCAGAAGTTTCAGGCTGATAGACCTGACCGTTGTCCAGCGGAGAAACTGTTTGTCCCTGATAGATGGACTAGTAGAGTTATCTCTGAGGTTCATTGTTCGGTGTTGGCGGGTCATCCTGGAATCTTTGGTACCAGAGATTTGGTGGCTAGATCCTTTTGGTGGTCTTCTATGTCACGGGATGTGCATTCTTTTGTGCAGTCCTGTGGGACTTGTGCTCGGGCTAAGCCCTGCTGTTCTCGTGCCAGTGGGTTGCTTTTGCCCTTGCCGGTCCCGAAGAGGCCCTGGACGCATATTTCCATGGATTTTATTTCAGATCTCCCTGTCTCTCAAAGGATGTCGGTCATTTGGGTGGTTTGTGATCGCTTCTCTAAGATGGTCCATTTGGTACCCTTATCTAAATTGCCTTCCTCCTCTGATTTGGTGCCATTGTTTTTCCAGCATGTGGTTCGTTTGCATGGCATTCCGGAGAACATCGTCTCGGACAGAGGTTCCCAGTTTGTTTCGAGGTTTTGGCGGTCCTTTTGTGCTAAGATGGGCATTGATTTGTCTTTTTCTTCGGCTTTCCATCCTCAGACAAATGGCCAAACCGAACGAACTAATCAGACTTTGGAAACATATCTGAGATGCTTTGTTTCTGCTGATCAGGATGATTGGGTGTCCTTCTTGCCTTTGGCTGAGTTCGCCCTTAATAATCGGGCCAGCTCGGCTACTTTGGTTTCGCCTTTTTTCTGTAATTCTGGTTTCCATCCTCGTTTCTCTTCATGGCAGGTTGAGCCTTCGGACTGTCCTGGTGTGGATACGGTGGTGGACATGTTGCAGCAGATTTGGACTCATGTGGTGGACAATTTGACATTGTCCCAGGAGAAGGCTCAACGTTTCGCTAATTGCCGGCGCTGTGTTGGTCCCCGACTTCGTGTTGGTGATTTGGTTTGGTTGTCATCTCGTCATGTTCCTATGAAGGTTTCCTCTCCTAAGTTTAAGCCTTGTTTCATTGGTCCGTATAAAATTTCTGAAGTTCTCAATCCTGTGTCATTTCGTTTGGCCCTTCCAGCTTCTTTTGCCATCCATAATGTGTTCCATAGGTCATTATTGCGGAGATACGTGGCGTCTATGGTTCCCTCCGTTGATCCTGCTGCCCCGGTGTTGGTCGAGGGGGAGTTGGAGTATGTGGTGAAGATTTTGGATTCTCGTATTTCGAGACGGAAACTCCAGTACCTGGTCAAGTGAAAGGGTTATGGTCAGGAAGATAATTCCTGGGTTTTTGCCTCTGATGTTCATGCTGCCGATTTTGTTCGTGCCTTTCATAAATATTGGCCTCTGGGCTTGTGTGCCACTCCTGACTCCAGTGTGTGCCATCTCTCACTCAGTGGGCCATAGAAAGCCTATTAATTTTTTTTGTTGATTTGGTTTCTAAATTCTACCTGAAAAAATCAATAAATCAATCAGTGGGAGATAAATATTGGCCTCTGGGCTTGTGTGCCACTCCTGACTCCTGTGTGTGCCATCTCTCACTCAGTGGGCCATAGAAAGCCTATATTTTATTTTTTTTTTGTTTCTAAATTCTACCTGAAAAAATCAATAAATCAATCAGTGGGAGATAAATATTGGCCTCTGGGCTTGTGTGCCACTCCTGACTCCTGTGTGTGCCATCTCTCACTCAGTGGGCCATAGAAAGCCTATATTTTTTTTTTTTTTTGTTTCTAAATTCTCCCGGTAAAAATCCTTTTATTTTATTTGGTTTCTAAATTCTTCCTGAAAAAATCATTTTATTTTATTTTGTTTCTAAAGTCTCCCTGAAAAAAAAAAAAAATCAGTGGGAGATTAATATTGCCCTTTCTGCTTGTGTGCCAGTCTTGACTCCTGGGTGTGCCATCTCTCTCTCTCAAATAGTGGGCACTGGGCCATAGAAAGGCATTTTTTTCTTTTTGCTTTCTAAATTCTCCCTGAAATAAAAAAAAAAAAGTGGGAGATCAATATTGACATTTCTGCTTGAGTGACAGTCCTGAGTGTGTGGCATCTCTCTCATTTGGTGCCACCGAAAACAGAATGTGTAACATTGTGCCTGATTTTCCTTGCGGTCTCACCCACCTGTAAAGGGATATCTAAATTATACTGAAGTTATAGCTCACCGTGTAAGTTGTTTGACAGCAACAAATACCGTTACTTTGGTTACGTTTTTAAAACAATGAGGAAGTTTGGTGGAAGAGGTCGTGGCCGTGGGCGTTCATTGTCAGCTGGTAATGATGGTAGTGGTAGTGGAGCATCAGGTGGTCGTGGGAAAAAAAATATTGCACCTAAGCCTGGAGCTGTGGAGCCAGGTTCGTCGTCTGGCTACAGAAGGCCTCGAACGCTCCCTTTTCTGGGAGTAGGAAAACCGCTTTTAAAGCCAGAGCAGCAAGAGCAAGTTTTGGCTTACCTTGCTGACTCAGCCTCTAGCTCTTTTGCCTCCTCTTTTGAAACTTGTAAAAGTAAAAGCAGCGCGTCGTTAGTGGATGTTCACGGTCAGGGACAAGTCGCTTCCTTGTCCTCTTCAGCAAAAACAACAACAGAGAAGGATGCAGCAGGCGACACAACGGGTTACTCCATGGAGCTCTTTACACATACCGTCCCTGGCTTAGAAAGTGAAGCAGTTAACAGGCCATGCCCATTACAAGTTGAATCTGACATGGAGTGCACTGATGCACAGCCACAGCCAGACTACTATGCTGGTCCTTTGACTCAGACCACAACATTGCCCTCGCAGGGTACTGATCCAGAATCAGACCCTGATGAGACTATGTTGCCCCGTCACGAACGCTCTACCACCGACTTACACGGTGACACAGACGAAGTTGCGCACGAGCTAGAGGGGGAGGTTATAGATGACCCAGTTGTTGACCCCGATTGGCAGCCATTGGGGGAACAGGGTGCAGGCGGCAGTAGTTCTGAAGCGGAGGAGGAGGGGCTGCAGCAGGCATAAACATCGCAACCGGTTCCATCTGCCGGGCCCGTAGATGGGACAAAACGCGTGGTAAAGCCAAAAACTGTTGGAGGACAGCGTGTCCATCCGGTCAAAGCTCAGTCTGCAATGCCTGAAAAGGGATCCGAGGCTCGAAAGAGTGCAGTCTGGCATTTTTTTAAACAACATCCAATTGATCCGCACAAAGTCATCTGTCAAAAATGTTCAACTACCTTAAGCAGAGGTCAGAATCTGAAAAGTCTGAATACAAGTTGCATGCATAGACATTTAACCACCATGCATTTGCAAGCCTGGACTAACTACCAAACGTCCCTTAAGGTTGTAGCACCCTCGGCCAATGAAGCTACTCACCAACGCTACATCCCTGCCGTCACTGTAAGGCCACCATTTTCCGCACCACCTGCAGTATCTGTGCAGGTTTCTTTGCCAGGCCAAAGCAGTCAGGGTCAGGGAATCACCAGTTTTGTTGTAGGAAACACTGCATCTAGGGCACAGGCGGAAACAATACCGTCTCCAACCGTCTCTCAGTCTGCCATGTCCACCGGCACACCCGCTAGTTCCACGATCTCCAGCTCTCCAGTCCAGCTCACCCTACATGAGACTCTGGTTAGAAAAAGGAAGTACTTATCCTCGCATCCGTGTACACAGGGTTTGAACGCCCACATAGCTAGACTAATCTCGTTAGAGATGATGCCCTACCGGTTAGTTGAAAGTGAAGCTTTCAAAGCCCTGATGGACTATGCTGTACCACGCTACGAGCTACCCAGTCGACACTTCTTTTCGAGAAAAGGCATCCCAGCCCTCCACCAGCATGTTAAGGAGCGCATCGTCCATGCACTCAGGCAATCTGTGAGTACAAAGGTGCACCTGACAACAGATGCATGGACCAGTAGGCATGGCCAGGGATGTTACGTGTCCATCACGGCACACTGGGTGAATGTGGTGGATGCAGGGTCCACAGGGGACAGCAATTTCGGGACAGTTCTGCCTAGCCCACGGTCTAGGAAACAGTTGGCTGTAGGCGTTCGTACCCCCTCCTCCTCATCCTCGTCCTCCTGCAGAAGCGAGAGCTCGTACACAGATCGCAGTCGCCCAATTACTCCATCCGCAGCTGCCACTGTTGCACACCAGTTGTCCCATTATGGGGCAGCTACTGGCAAGCGTCAGCAGGCTGTATTGGCTATGAAGTGTTTGGGCGACAACAGACACACCGCGGAAGTTCTGTCCGAGTTCTTGCAGAAAGAAATGCAGTCGTGGCTGGGCACAGTAGATCTTGAGGCAGGCAAGGTAGTGAGTGATAACGGAAGGAATTTCATGGCTGCCATCTCCCTTTCCCAACTGAAACACATTCCTTGCCTGGCTCACACCTTAAACCTGGTGGTGCAGTGCTTCCTGAAAACTTATCCGGGGTTATCTGACCTGCTCCTCAAAGTGCGCAGACTTTGCTCACATATCCGCCGTTCGCCCGTACACTCCAGCCGTATGCAGACCTATTTGGGTTCCAAAATCTACCTGAAAAAATCACAACATCAATCAGTGGGAGATAAATATTGGCCTCTGGGCTTGTGTGCCACTCCTGACTCCTGTGTGTGCCATCTCTCACTCAGTGGGCCATAGAAAGCCTATTAATTTTTTTTGTTGATTTGGTTTCTAAATTCTACCTGAAAAAATCAATAAATCAATCAGTGGGAGATAAATATTGGCCTCTGGGCTTGTGTGCCACTCCTGACTCCAGTGTGTGCCATCTCTCACTCAGTGGGCCATAGAAAGCCTATTAATTTTTTTTGTTGATTTGGTTTCTAAATTCTACCTGAAAAAATCAATAAATCAATCAGTGGGAGATAAATATTGGCCTCTGGGCTTGTGTGCCACTCCTGACTCCTGTGTGTGCCATCTCTCACTCAGTGGGCCATAGAAAGCCTATATTTTTTTTTTTTTTGTTTCTAAATTCTACCTGAAAAAATCAATAAATCAATCAGTGGGAGATAAATATTGGCCTCTGGGCTTGTGTGCCACTCCTGACTCCTGTGTGTGCCATCTCTCACTCAGTGGGCCATAGAAAGCCTATATTTTTTTTTTTTTTTTGTTTCTAAATTCTCCCGGTAAAAATCCTTTTATTTTATTTGGTTTCTAAATTCTTCCTGAAAAAATCATTTTATTTTATTTTGTTTCTAAAGTCTCCCTGAAAAAAAAAAAAATCAGTGGGAGATTAATATTGCCCTTTCTGCTTGTGTGCCAGTCTTGACTCCTGGGTGTGCCATCTCTCTCTCTCAAATAGTGGGCACTGGGCCATAGAAAGGCATTTTTTTCTTTTTGCTTTCTAAATTCTCCCTGAAATAAAAAAAAAAAAGTGGGAGATCAATATTGACATTTCTGCTTGAGTGACAGTCCTGAGTGTGTGGCATCTCTCTCATTTGGTGCCACCGAAAACAGAATGTGTAACATTGTGCCTGATTTTCCTTGCGGTCTCACCCACCTGTAAAGGGATATCTAAATTATACTGAAGTTATAGCTCACCGTGTAAGTTGTTTGACAGCAACAAATACCGTTACTTTGGTTACGTTTTTAAAACAATGAGGAAGTTTGGTGGAAGAGGTCGTGGCCGTGGGCGTTCATTGTCAGCTGGTAATGATGGTAGTGGTAGTGGAGCATCAGGTGGTCGTGGGAAAAAAAATATTGCACCTAAGCCTGGAGCTGTGGAGCCAGGTTCGTCGTCTGGCTACAGAAGGCCTCGAACGCTCCCTTTTCTGGGAGTAGGAAAACCGCTTTTAAAGCCAGAGCAGCAAGAGCAAGTTTTGGCTTACCTTGCTGACTCAGCCTCTAGCTCTTTTGCCTCCTCTTTTGAAACTTGTAAAAGTAAAAGCAGCGCGTCGTTAGTGGATGTTCACGGTCAGGGACAAGTCGCTTCCTTGTCCTCTTCAGCAAAAACAACAACAGAGAAGGATGCAGCAGGCGACACAACGGGTTACTCCATGGAGCTCTTTACACATACCGTCCCTGGCTTAGAAAGTGAAGCAGTTAACAGGCCATGCCCATTACAAGTTGAATCTGACATGGAGTGCACTGATGCACAGCCACAGCCAGACTACTATGCTGGTCCTTTGACTCAGACCACAACATTGCCCTCGCAGGGTACTGATCCAGAATCAGACCCTGATGAGACTATGTTGCCCCGTCACGAACGCTCTACCACCGACTTACACGGTGACACAGACGAAGTTGCGCACGAGCTAGAGGGGGAGGTTATAGATGACCCAGTTGTTGACCCCGATTGGCAGCCATTGGGGGAACAGGGTGCAGGCGGCAGTAGTTCTGAAGCGGAGGAGGAGGGGCTGCAGCAGGCATAAACATCGCAACCGGTTCCATCTGCCGGGCCCGTAGATGGGACAAAACGCGTGGTAAAGCCAAAAACTGTTGGAGGACAGCGTGTCCATCCGGTTAAAGCTCAGTCTGCAATGCCTGAAAAGGGATCCGAGGCTCGAAAGAGTGCAGTCTGGCATTTTTTTAAACAACATCCAATTGATCCGCACAAAGTCATCTGTCAAAAATGTTCAACTACCTTAAGCAGAGGTCAGAATCTGAAAAGTCTGAATACAAGTTGCATGCATAGACATTTAACCACCATGCATTTGCAAGCCTGGACTAACTACCAAACGTCCCTTAAGGTTGTAGCACCCTCGGCCAATGAAGCTACTCACCAACGCTACATCCCTGCCGTCACTGTAAGGCCACCATTTTCCGCACCACCTGCAGTATCTGTGCAGGTTTCTTTGCCAGGCCAAAGCAGTCAGGGTCAGGGAATCACCAGTTTTGTTGTAGGAAACACTGCATCTAGGGCACAGGCGGAAACAATACCGTCTCCAACCGTCTCTCAGTCTGCCATGTCCACCGGCACACCCGCTAGTTCCACGATCTCCAGCTCTCCAGTCCAGCTCACCCTACATGAGACTCTGGTTAGAAAAAGGAAGTACTTATCCTCGCATCCGTGTACACAGGGTTTGAACGCCCACATAGCTAGACTAATCTCGTTAGAGATGATGCCCTACCGGTTAGTTGAAAGTGAAGCTTTCAAAGCCCTGATGGACTATGCTGTACCACGCTACGAGCTACCCAGTCGACACTTCTTTTCGAGAAAAGGCATCCCAGCCCTCCACCAGCATGTTAAGGAGCGCATCGTCCATGCACTCAGGCAATCTGTGAGTACAAAGGTGCACCTGACAACAGATGCATGGACCAGTAGGCATGGCCAGGGATGTTACGTGTCCATCACGGCACACTGGGTGAATGTGGTGGATGCAGGGTCCACAGGGGACAGCAATTTCGGGACAGTTCTGCCTAGCCCACGGTCTAGGAAACAGTTGGCTGTAGGCGTTCGTACCCCCTCCTCCTCATCCTCGTCCTCCTGCAGAAGCGAGAGCTCGTACACAGATCGCAGTCGCCCAATTACTCCATCCGCAGCTGCCACTGTTGCACACCAGTTGTCCCATTATGGGGCAGCTACTGGCAAGCGTCAGCAGGCTGTATTGGCTATGAAGTGTTTGGGCGACAACAGACACACCGCGGAAGTTCTGTCCGAGTTCTTGCAGAAAGAAATGCAGTCGTGGCTGGGCACAGTAGATCTTGAGGCAGGCAAGGTAGTGAGTGATAACGGAAGGAATTTCATGGCTGCCATCTCCCTTTCCCAACTGAAACACATTCCTTGCCTGGCTCACACCTTAAACCTGGTGGTGCAGTGCTTCCTGAAAACTTATCCGGGGTTATCTGACCTGCTCCTCAAAGTGCGCAGACTTTGCTCACATATCCGCCGTTCGCCCGTACACTCCAGCCGTATGCAGACCTATCAGCGGTCTTTGAACCTTCCCCAGCATCGCCTAATCATAGACGTTGCAACAAGGTGGAACTCAACACTGCACATGCTTCAGAGACTGTGCGAACAGAGGTGGGCTGTAATGTTTTTGTGGGAGGATACGCATACACGGGCAGGCAGTAGGATGGCAGACATGGAGTTGTCAGGTGTGCAGTGGTCGAAGATACAAGACATGTGTCAAGTCCTTCAGTGTTTTGAGGAATGCACACGGCTGGTTAGTGCAGACAATGCCATAATAAGCATGAGCATCCCCCTAATGCGTCTGCTGATGCAAAGTTTGACGCACATAAAAAATCAGGTGTCTGCAGCAGAGGAACAGGAAAGCCTTGATGACAGTCAGCCATTGTCTGGTCAGAGCAGTGCACAGGACGAGGTAGCGGGCGAAGAGGAGGAGGACGAGGAGGATGATGGGGATGAGTATATTTTTAATGAGGAAGCTTTTCCGAGGCCACTGGAAATTGGTGGCGTGGCAAGGCTGGGTTCTGTTTTTTTGAGGGACACAAGTGACGTAGATTTGCCTGAAACTGCCCCTTAACCCAGCCCAACCGCAGATTTGACAACTGGAACTTTGGCCCACATGGCGGATTATGCCTTACGTATCCTCAAAAGGGACACACGCATTTCTAAAATGATGAACGATGACGATTACTGGTTGGCCTGCCTCCTTGATCCTCGCTATAAAGGCAAATTGCAAAATATTATGCCACATGAGAACTTGGAACTAATATTAGCAACCAAACAATCAACTCTTGTAGACCGTTTGCTTCAGGCATTCCCAGCACACAGCGCCCGTGATCGTTCTCACACGAGCAGCAGGGGGCAGCAGAACAGAAGTGTTAGAGGTGCAGAAATCCGAAGTGGCGTTGGACAGAGGGGTTTTCTGACCAGGTTGTGGAGTGATTTTGCTATGACCGCAGACAGGACAGGTACTGCTGCATCAATTCAAAGTGACAGGAGACAACATTTGTCCAGTATGGCTACTATTTTTCATCACTTATCGATGTTCTACCTCAACCGTCATTCCCATTTGATTACTGGGCATCCAAATTAGACACCTGGCCAGAATTGGCAGAATATGCATTGCAGGAGCTTGCTTGCCCGGGAGCTAGTGTCCTATCAGAAAGAGTATTCAGTGCTGCAGGTTCAATATTAACCAAAAAAAGGACTCGTCTGGCCACCCATAATGTTGATGATCTAACCTTCATTATAATGAACCACAACTGGATTTCTAACTCTTTTGCCCCACCTTGCCCGGCCGACACCTAGCTTTCCTGTGAAAAAGTATTGCCTGTGGACTACTCTGAATGACTTTACCAATCTCGGAATTTGCAGCAGCTGATTGTCCAGCATACGACATGTTTACACCTCCCTAAATGGCCAAACTCCCCACACGGGGCCGTGGTATCGCCACTTGGCGCAAGCACCCGTGAGAGTGCTGTTTGTCTGAAGAGGTGGGTGTGCCCACTTTTGGTCTACGGCACTGCCACTGGGTCCCTCATAGTACAATAAAGTGTCTCTGGCGGTGGTGGTGCGCACCCAACGTCAGACACACTGTTGTAACATGAGGGGCCCTGGGCATGTACCGCCGGCCACAAGAGAGTTCACCCACCCCCAGCTCAAACATTGCTCTACCACTTGCACAATTATCTCTCACAGTTACACCTATGTTTAGTCTATGTGCTGACATCCGTAAATTTCTGCCACTGACAATACCATTGTGTTGACATGTATGATGGTACTTAACATAGTCAGGGGCAGTGTCCTATATTTACCCAAGTAAATACTTTGTGCAAAATTACTAGGTCTGAAACTACGCAGAGGAGCCCAACCCTGTACCTAATGATTGCACCCTTTTGGTTTTTCTTTTAGTTGTAATGCGAGAGATTAACATGTATTGTTTTTTTGGGACTACTAACTGGCATACA
Source organism: Ranitomeya imitator (assembly GCF_032444005.1). Classification (NCBI taxonomy): domain Eukaryota; kingdom Metazoa; phylum Chordata; class Amphibia; order Anura; family Dendrobatidae; genus Ranitomeya; species Ranitomeya imitator. The sequence goes on from NC_091283.1 coordinate 739,943,999, forward strand.
CTCATTACAATCGGCCGTCGCTGACAACACCAACGGTGCCCACTGCCTGTGTACCCCTGGAAGAGAATTCAAAGTGCCTTGAGCCATATTTTATTATGTTAGGCCTTCAAAGCCTGTCTGCGGTCCCTCCTTCCACTAGGCCTCCACTGACCTGTCTACTGCTGCCCGTGTACCCCTGGAACCTATGTTAAAGTGCCTACAGCCCTAATTTATTATGTTAGGCCTTCGAAGCCTGTCTGCGGTCCCTCCTTCCACTAGGCCTCCACTGACCAGTCTACTGCTGCCCGTGTACCCCTGGAACCAATGTTAAAGTGCCCACAGCCCTAATTTATTATGTTAGGCCTTCGAAGCCTGTCTGCGGTCCCTCCTTCCACTAGGCCTCCACTGTCCAGTCTACTGCTGCCCGTGCACCCCTGAACCAATTCTAAAGTGCCTACAGCCATATTTTAATATGTTAGGCCTTCGAAGCCTGTCTGCGGTCTGTTCTTTCTACTACTCCTCCACTGACCAGACCACTGCTGCCCGTGTACCCCTGGAACCTATTTAAAAGTGCCTACAGCCCAATTTTTTTATGTTAGGCCTTCGAAGCCTGTCTGCGGTCCGTTCAATCTACTGCTCCTCCACTGACCAGACCACTGCTGCCCGTGTACCCCTGGAACCAATTATAAAGTGCCTACAGCCCAATTTTTTATGTTAGGCTTTCAAAGCCTGTCTGCGGTCCCTTCTTTCTACTACTCCTCCACCGACCAGACCACTGCTGCCCGTGTACCCCTGGAACCTATTTAAAAGTGCCTACAGCCCAATTTTTTTATGTTAGGCCATCGAAGCCTGTCTGCGGTCCCTTCTTTCTACTACTCCTCCACTGACCAGACCACTGCTGCCCGTGTACCCCTGGAACCAATTATAAAGTGCCTACAGCCCAATTTTTTATGTTAGGCCTTCGAAGCCTGTCTGCGGTTCCTTCTTTCTACTACTCCTCCACTGACCAGACCACTGCTGCCCGTGTACCCCTGGAACCTATTTAAAAGTGCCTACAGCCCAATTTTTTTATGTTAGGCCTTCGAAGCCTGTCTGCAGTCCCTTCTTTCTTCTACTCCTCCACTGACCAGACCACTGCTGCCCGTGTACCCCTGGAACCAATTATAAAGTGCCTACAGCCCAATTTTTTTATGTTAGGCCTTCGAAGCCTGTCTGTGGTCCCTTCTTTCTACTACTCCTCCACTGACCAGACCACTGCTGCACGTGTACCCCTGGAACCTATTTAAAAGTGCCTACAGCCATATTTTATTATGTTAGGCCTTCAAAGCCTGTCTGTGGTCCCTTCTTTCTACTACTCCTCCACTGACCAGACCACTGCTGCCCGTGTACCCCTGGAACCAATTATAAAGTGCCTACAGCCCAATTTTTTATGTTAGGCCTTCGAAGCCTGTCTGCGGTCCCTTCTTTCCACTACTCCTCCAATGACCAGTCCACTGCTGCCCGTGTACCCCTGGAACCTATTTAAAAGTGCCTACAGCCCAATTTTTTTATGTTAGGCCTTCGAAGCCTGTCTGCGGTCCATTCTTTCTACTACTCCTCCACTGACCAGACCACTGCTGCCCGTGTACCCCTGGAACCAATTATAAAGTGCCTACAGCCCAATTTTTTTATGTTAGGCCTTCGAAGCCTGTCTGCGGTCCCTTCTTTCTACTATTCCTCCACTGACCAGACCACTGCTGCCCGTGTACCCCTGGAACCTATTTAAAAGTGCCTACAGCCATATTTTATTATGTTAGGCCTTCGAAGCCTGTCTGCGGTCCGTTCTTTCTACTACTCCTCCACTGACCAGACCACTGCTGCCCGTGTACCCCTGGAACCTATTTAAAAGTGCCTACAGCCCAATTTTTTTATGTTAGGCCTTCGAAGCCTGTCTGCGGTCCCTTCTTTCTACTACTCCTCCACTGACCAGACTACTGCTGCCCGTGTACCCCTGGAACCTATTTAAAAGTGCCTACAGCCATATTTTATTATGTTAGGCCTTCGAAGCCTGTCTGCGGTCCGTTCTTTCTACTACTCCTCCACTGACCAGACCACTGCTGCCCGTGTACCCCTGGAACCTATTTAAAAGTGCCTACAGCCCAATTTTTTTATGTTAGGCTTTCGAAGCCTGTCTGCGGTCCGTTCTTTCTACTACTCCTCCACTGACCAGACCACTGCTGCCCGTGTAGCCCTGGAACCTATTTAAAAGTGCCTACAGTGCAATTTTTTTATGTTAGGCCTTCGAAGCCTGTCTGCGGTCCCTTCTTTCTACTACTCCTCCACTGACCAGACCACTGCTGCCCGTGTACCCCTGGAACCTATTTAAAAGTGCCTACAGCCATATTTTATTATGTTAGGCCTTCGAAGCCTGTCTGCGGTCCCTTCTTTCTACTACTCCTCTACTGACCAGACCACTGCTGCCCGTGTACCCCTGGAACCTATTTAAAAGTGCCTACAGCCCAATTTTTTTATGTTAGGCCTTCGAAGCCTGTCTGCGGTCCTTTCTTTCTACTACTCCTCCACTGACCAGACCACTGCTGCCCGTGTACCCCAGGAACCTATTTAAAAGTGCCTACAGTGCAATTTTTTTATGTTAGGCCTTCGAAGCCTGTCTGCGGTCCCTTCTTTCTACTACTCTTCCACTGACCAGACCACTGCTGCCCGTGTACCCCTGGAAGCTATTTAAAAGTGCCTACAGACATATTTTATTATGTTAGGCCTCCGAAGCCTGTCTGCGGTCCGTTATTTCTACTACTCCTCCACTGACCAGACCACTGCTGCCCGTGTACCCCTGGAACCTATTTTTAATTGCATAGAGCATCCTTTTTTTAATAGTAGGCGTACAAAGTCTGTCTGCGGTCCACTATTGAAATTGTCCTCCACTGCCCAGAGCAATGCTGCCTGTGTACCCCTGTAACCTTTTTTAAACTGCAGTGAGCCACATTTTTGGTTTAAGGCCTACTACCTGTGTCTGTCTGCGCCACTCAATACAGCTGTCCTCCTTTGAAAAAAGCAGAGCGTCAATAGTCTTGTTTTCAGCCTCTAGGAATTTTAAAACTGCATTGGGGCTACTACTTTGGTAGGGCCTACTAACGGTGTCTGCCGCTCCTTGCTGTTCTCCTGGTTTCCTGTCCTGAAATTCCATTTTCAGGCTCTCTTTAAGTAGTTGTTAATGTTAGACTGCATTTGGCCTACTAGTTGGGTTGGGGCCTACTATCGGTGTCTGCCACTCCTTGCTGTTCTCCTCCACTGAACAAAGCTGTGCCGCCTGTTTACTACGGTTGCCAATTTTGAACTGCATTTCGACTACTTACTGATTTGGGCCTACTCTCTGTGTCAGCCTCTCATTCCAGTTGTCCTCCACTGAACAAAACAATGCCCCCTGGTTAGTCCTGTTACCAATTTTGAACTGCATTTAGCCCACTTTATTCTTTGGGCCTATATCTGTGTTTCCTCCTCATCCTGCCCATTGCCCAGCCAGTGATAGATGAGTCTGCTGGTACATTGACCCATAACGCAACATTCCCCGTGCACGCTACACTGCAAGATTGTGAAAGTCAGGTTCCTCTTCCCGCATACCATACCACCTTACACGGGGACAAAGAGGAAGGTGCAGATGAAGGTGCAGGTTCCTTCATCAGGTGGGGGGAGGAATACTCATTGCTGGCGACGTCACTGGCACAGGGCCCCTCATAGTACGCAAAAGTGTTGCTGCCGGTGGGAGGCGCCCCCGCCGTGCAAACACACCGCTGTACTTTGAGGGGCCCTGTGCCAGTGCCAATGCCAATGAGTGGGCCCCCCCTGTTTGCTCAGGATCACAGCACTTGCAAAGTTGAAATACTTACCTCTCCCTGCTCCACTGCCGTGACGTGGTCCAGATTTACTGGGCCCACTAATTACTTGAACCAGCCCTACCCCCCACAACTTTAGCCAAATGACCCCCAATTTCAAATGCCTTCCAATTATTATAAGCTAAATTACGATTGACAAGCTTCTGTAACAAGAATGGATGTTTTTGCCATTAAAATGGGCAGTGTAGGTGATTTCCTGGCCTCCACTCACTGCCGACTATGCTCCCCCATTGACTTGCATTGGGTTTCGTGTTTCGGTCGATCCCCGACTTTTCGCGATAATCGGCCGATTCCACTCGACTCGACTTTTAATATAGTCGGGTTTCGTGAAACCCGGCTCGACTCTAAAAAGGTCAAGGTCGCTCAACCCTAGTCAACACCCCTCTGTACCAGTTTTGCATAAACAAAAATAGTACCCAACACAACATCTATATTAGCTATGTACGCAAACCCTTTCTCGTGTTAATCATCTTTGTTTTTTATGAAAAATGCAAAAAAATACCATACTAAGGCCAAAAATATTCATCCTGCAATCATGTAGGTAAAGTATTTTTCAAGGTTAATTAATGTCGACACATGAATGAACTTACAAAGTTGTGTCTGCTCCGCACGTGGCACTTGGGCATAATCTGGGAATAGGATACCACAGATGGTCCTCTGTTGTGGGTTCTGTTTTTGGGCTCCCTCTGGTGGTTACTGATGGTACTGGGTGACTTGTGTTCTCTGCGGTCTCTGGTGTCCACCTGTTCCATCAGGTTATGGGAGTTTCCTATTTAACCTGGCTTTTTTGTCATTTCCTCGCCGGCTATCAATGTAATCAGCGTGTCTTTTTACCTCTGCTCCCTGCGTCTGTTATCTTCAGGACAAGCTAAGTTTTGATTTTCCTGTTCCACGTTTTGCTTAATTTTTGTCTTAGTCCAGCTTGCAGAGATGTGATTCCTTGCTGCTGGTTGCTCTAGTGGGCTGAAATTACTCCTCATGTTCCATGAGTTGGCACATGAGTTCAAGTAATTTCAGGATGGTTTTTTGAAGGGTTTTTCGCTGACCGCGCAGTTCTCTTTTGTATCCTCTGCTATCTAGCTTTAGCGGGCCTCATTTTTGCTGATTCTATTTTCATAACTACGTATGTGCTTTCCTCTCATTTCACCGTTATTACATGTGGGGGGCTGCTATTTCTGTGGGGTGTTTCTCTGGAGGCAAGTGAGGTCTGTGTTTCTTCTTATAGGGGAAGTTAATCCTTCGGCTGGCGCGAGACGTCTAGGAATCATCGTAGGCACGTTCCCCGGCTACTGCTAGTTGTGTGTTTAGGTTCAGGATCGCGGTCAGCTCAGGTTCCATCACCCTAGAGCTTGTTTTGTTTTTGTGCTTGTCCTTTTGTGATCCCCTGCCATTGGGATCATGACAGTATAGCCGGCCAGAAAAAAAATTGGTCATCGTTTTGGCTGAAGTAGGAGGAAAAGTAGTCTGAGGAAGTTTTTTTTTTTCTTTTCCCCTCCTCAGTGTTTGCTGCCTAGCCTTAATTGCAGCTTGACTGCTTCTTTCCTCCTCTTAATCCTTGAATGGCTCTGACCTCAGCTGTTTATCATGGACGTCCACAGTTTGGCTTCCAGCCTGAATAATCTTGCTGCTAAGGTTCAAAATATACAAGATTTTGTTGTACATACGCCTATGTCTGAACCTAGAATTCCTGTCCCAGAGTTTTTTTCTGGAGATAGATCTAGTTTTCTGAATTTTAGGAACAATTGCAAGTTGTTTCTTTCCTTGAAATCTCGCTCCTCTGGAGACCCTGCTCAGCAGGTCAAGATTGTTATATCTTTCCTGCGGGGTGACCCTCAGAATTGGGCATTTGCATTGGCACCAGGGGATCCTGCGTTGCTCAATGTGGATGCGTTTTTTCTGGCATGCGGTCCCTTCTTTCTACTACTCTTCCACTGACCAGACCACTGCTGCCCGTGTACCCCTGGAAGCTATTTAAAAGTGCCTACAGACATATTTTATTATGTTAGGCCTTCGAAGCCTGTCTGCGGTCCGTTATTTCTACTACTCCTCCACTGACCAGACCACTGCTGCCCGTGTACCCCTGGAACCTATTTTTAATTGCATAGAGCATCCTTTTTTTAATAGTAGGCGTACAAAGTCTGTCTGCGGTCCACTATTGAAATTGTCCTCCACTGCCCAGAGCAATGCTGCCTGTGTACCCCTGTAACCTTTTTTAAACTGCAGTGAGCCACATTTTTGGTTTAAAGCCTACTACCTGTGTCTGTCTGCGCCACTCAATACAGCTGTCCTCCTTTGAAAAAAGCAGAGCGTCAATAGTCTTGTTTTCAGCCTCTAGGAATTTTAAAACTGCATTGGGGCTACTACTTTGGTAGGGCCTACTAACGGTGTCTGCCGCTCCTTGCTGTTCTCCTGGTTTCCTGTCCTGAAATTCCATTTTCAGGCTCTCTTTAAGTAGTTGTTAATGTTAGACTGCATTTGGCCTACTAGTTGGGTTGGGGCCTACTATCGGTGTCTGCCACTCCTTGCTGTTCTCCTCCACTGAACAAAGCTGTGCCGCCTGTTTACTACGGTTGCCAATTTTGAACTGCATTTCGACTACTTACTGATTTGGGCCTACTCTCTGTGTCAGCCTCTCATTCCAGTTGTCCTCCACTGAACAAAACAATGCCCCCTGGTTAGTCCTGTTACCAATTTTGAACTGCATTTAGCCCACTTTATTCTTTGGGCCTATATCTGTGTTTCCTCCTCATCCTGCCCATTGCCCAGCCAGTGATAGATGAGTCTGCTGGTACATTGACCCATAACGCAACATTCCCCGTGCACGCTACACTGCAAGATTGTGAAAGTCAGGTTCCTCTTCCCGCATACCATACCACCTTACACGGGGACAAAGAGGAAGGTGCAGATGAAGGTGCAGGTTCCTTCATCAGGTGGGGGGAGGAATACTCATTGCTGGCGACGTCACTGGCACAGGGCCCCTCATAGTACGCAAAAGTGTTGCTGCCGGTGGGAGGCGCCCCCGCCGTGCAAACACACCGCTGTACTTTGAGGGGCCCTGTGCCAGTGCCAATGCCAACGAGTGGGCCCCCCCTGTTTGCTCAGGATCACAGCACTTGCAAAGTTGAAATACTTACCTCTCCCTGCTCCACTGCCGTGACGTGGTCCAGATTTACTGGGCCCACTAATTACTTGAACCAGCCCTACCCCCCACAACTTTAGCCAAATGACCCCCAATTTCAAATGCCTTCCAATTATTATAAGCTAAATTACGATTGACAAGCTTCTGTAACAAGAATGGATGTTTTTGCCATTAAAATGGGCAGTGTAGGTGATTTCCTGGCCTCCACTCACTGCCGACTATGCTCCCCCATTGACTTGCATTGGGTTTCGTGTTTCGGTCGATCCCCGACTTTTCGCGATAATCGGCCGATTCCACTCGACTCGACTTTTAATATAGTCGGGTTTCGTGAAACCCGGCTCGACTCTAAAAAGGTCAAGGTCGCTCAACCCTAGTCAACACCCCTCTGTACCAGTTTTGCATAAACAAAAATAGTACCCAACACAACATCTATATTAGCTATGTACGCAAACCCTTTCTCGTGTTAATCATCTTTGTTTTTTATGAAAAATGCAAAAAAATACCATACTAAGGCCAAAAATATTCATCCTGCAATCATGTAGGTAAAGTATTTTTCAAGGTTAATTAATGTCGACACATGAATGAACTTACAAAGTTGTGTCTGCTCCGCACGTGGCACTTGGGCATAATCTGGGAATAGGATCCCACAGATGGTCCTCTGTTGTGGGTTCTGTTTTTGGGCTCCCTCTGGTGGTTACTGATGGTACTGGGTGACTTGTGTTCTCTGCGGTCTCTGGTGTCCACCTGTTCCATCAGGTTATGGGAGTTTCCTATTTAACCTGGCTTTTTTGTCATTTCCTCGCCGGCTATCAATGTAATCAGCGTGTCTTTTTACCTCTGCTCCCTGCGTCTGTTATCTTCAGGACAAGCTAAGTTTTGATTTTCCTGTTCCACGTTTTGCTTAATTTTTGTCTTAGTCCAGCTTGCAGAGATGTGATTCCTTGCTGCTGGTTGCTCTAGTGGGCTGAAATTACTCCTCATGTTCCATGAGTTGGCACATGAGTTCAAGTAATTTCAGGATGGTTTTTTGAAGGGTTTTTCGCTGACCGCGCAGTTCTCTTTTGTATCCTCTGCTATCTAGCTTTAGCGGGCCTCATTTTTGCTGATTCTATTTTCATAACTACGTATGTGCTTTCCTCTCATTTCACCGTTATTACATGTGGGGGGCTGCTATTTCTGTGGGGTGTTTCTCTGGAGGCAAGTGAGGTCTGTGTTTCTTCTTATAGGGGAAGTTAATCCTTCGGCTGGCGCGAGACGTCTAGGAATCATCGTAGGCACGTTCCCCGGCTACTGCTAGTTGTGTGTTTAGGTTCAGGATCGCGGTCAGCTCAGGTTCCATCACCCTAGAGCTTGTTTTGTTTTTGTGCTTGTCCTTTTGTGATCCCCTGCCATTGGGATCATGACAGTATAGCCGGCCAGAAAAAAAATTGGTCATCGTTTTGGCTGAAGTAGGAGGAAAAGTAGTCTGAGGAAGTTTTTTTTTTTTCTTTTCCCCTCCTCAGTGTTTGCTGCCTAGCCTTAATTGCAGCTTGACTGCTTCTTTCCTCCTCTTAATCCTTGAATGGCTCTGACCTCAGCTGTTTATCATGGACGTCCACAGTTTGGCTTCCAGCCTGAATAATCTTGCTGCTAAGGTTCAAAATATACAAGATTTTGTTGTACATACGCCTATGTCTGAACCTAGAATTCCTGTCCCAGAGTTTTTTTCTGGAGATAGATCTAGTTTTCTGAATTTTAGGAACAATTGCAAGTTGTTTCTTTCCTTGAAATCTCGCTCCTCTGGAGACCCTGCTCAGCAGGTCAAGATTGTTATATCTTTCCTGCGGGGTGACCCTCAGAATTGGGCATTTGCATTGGCACCAGGGGATCCTGCGTTGCTCAATGTGGATGCGTTTTTTCTGGCATGCGGTCCCTTCTTTCTACTACTCTTCCACTGACCAGACCACTGCTGCCCGTGTACCCCTGGAAGCTATTTAAAAGTGCCTACAGACATATTTTATTATGTTAGGCCTTCGAAGCCTGTCTGCGGTCCGTTATTTCTACTACTCCTCCACTGACCAGACCACTGCTGCCCGTGTACCCCTGGAACCTATTTTTAATTGCATAGAGCATCCTTTTTTTAATAGTAGGCGTACAAAGTCTGTCTGCGGTCCACTATTGAAATTGTCCTCCACTGCCCAGAGCAATGCTGCCTGTGTACCCCTGTAACCTTTTTTAAACTGCAGTGAGCCACATTTTTGGTTTAAAGCCTACTACCTGTGTCTGTCTGCGCCACTCAATACAGCTGTCCTCCTTTGAAAAAAGCAGAGCGTCAATAGTCTTGTTTTCAGCCTCTAGGAATTTTAAAACTGCATTGGGGCTACTACTTTGGTAGGGCCTACTAACGGTGTCTGCCGCTCCTTGCTGTTCTCCTGGTTTCCTGTCCTGAAATTCCATTTTCAGGCTCTCTTTAAGTAGTTGTTAATGTTAGACTGCATTTGGCCTACTAGTTGGGTTGGGGCCTACTATCGGTGTCTGCCACTCCTTGCTGTTCTCCTCCACTGAACAAAGCTGTGCCGCCTGTTTACTACGGTTGCCAATTTTGAACTGCATTTCGACTACTTACTGATTTGGGCCTACTCTCTGTGTCAGCCTCTCATTCCAGTTGTCCTCCACTGAACAAAACAATGCCCCCTGGTTAGTCCTGTTACCAATTTTGAACTGCATTTAGCCCACTTTATTCTTTGGGCCTATATCTGTGTTTCCTCCTCATCCTGCCCATTGCCCAGCCAGTGATAGATGAGTCTGCTGGTACATTGACCCATAACGCAACATTCCCCGTGCACGCTACACTGCAAGATTGTGAAAGTCAGGTTCCTCTTCCCGCATACCATACCACCTTACACGGGGACAAAGAGGAAGGTGCAGATGAAGGTGCAGGTTCCTTCATCAGGTGGGGGGAGGAATACTCATTGCTGGCGACGTCACTGGCACAGGGCCCCTCATAGTACGCAAAAGTGTTGCTGCCGGTGGGAGGCGCCCCCGCCGTGCAAACACACCGCTGTACTTTGAGGGGCCCTGTGCCAGTGCCAATGCCAACGAGTGGGCCCCCCCTGTTTGCTCAGGATCACAGCACTTGCAAAGTTGAAATACTTACCTCTCCCTGCTCCACTGCCGTGACGTGGTCCAGATTTACTGGGCCCACTAATTACTTGAACCAGCCCTACCCCCCACAACTTTAGCCAAATGACCCCCAATTTCAAATGCCTTCCAATTATTATAAGCTAAATTACGATTGACAAGCTTCTGTAACAAGAATGGATGTTTTTGCCATTAAAATGGGCAGTGTAGGTGATTTCCTGGCCTCCACTCACTGCCGACTATGCTCCCCCATTGACTTGCATTGGGTTTCGTGTTTCGGTCGATCCCCGACTTTTTGCGATAATCGGCCGATTCCACTCGACTCGACTTTTAATATAGTCGGGTTTCGTGAAACCCGGCTCGACTCTAAAAAGGTCAAGGTCGCTCAACCCTAGTCAACACCCCTCTGTACCAGTTTTGCATAAACAAAAATAGTACCCAACACAACATCTATATTAGCTATGTACGCAAACCCTTTCTCGTGTTAATCATCTTTGTTTTTTATGAAAAATGCAAAAAAATACCATACTAAGGCCAAAAATATTCATCCTGCAATCATGTAGGTAAAGTATTTTTCAAGGTTAATTAATGTCGACACATGAATGAACTTACAAAGTTGTGTCTGCTCCGCACGTGGCACTTGGGCATAATCTGGGAATAGGATCCCACAGATGGTCCTCTGTTGTGGGTTCTGTTTTTGGGCTCCCTCTGGTGGTTACTGATGGTACTGGGTGACTTGTGTTCTCTGCGGTCTCTGGTGTCCACCTGTTCCATCAGGTTATGGGAGTTTCCTATTTAACCTGGCTTTTTTGTCATTTCCTCGCCGGCTATCAATGTAATCAGCGTGTCTTTTTACCTCTGCTCCCTGCGTCTGTTATCTTCAGGACAAGCTAAGTTTTGATTTTCCTGTTCCACGTTTTGCTTAATTTTTGTCTTAGTCCAGCTTGCAGAGATGTGATTCCTTGCTGCTGGTTGCTCTAGTGGGCTGAAATTACTCCTCATGTTCCATGAGTTGGCACATGAGTTCAAGTAATTTCAGGATGGTTTTTTGAAGGGTTTTTCGCTGACCGCGCAGTTCTCTTTTGTATCCTCTGCTATCTAGCTTTAGCGGGCCTCATTTTTGCTGATTCTATTTTCATAACTACGTATGTGCTTTCCTCTCATTTCACCGTTATTACATGTGGGGGGCTGCTATTTCTGTGGGGTGTTTCTCTGGAGGCAAGTGAGGTCTGTGTTTCTTCTTATAGGGGAAGTTAATCCTTCGGCTGGCGCGAGACGTCTAGGAATCATCGTAGGCACGTTCCCCGGCTACTGCTAGTTGTGTGTTTAGGTTCAGGATCGCGGTCAGCTCAGGTTCCATCACCCTAGAGCTTGTTTTGTTTTTGTGCTTGTCCTTTTGTGATCCCCTGCCATTGGGATCATGACAGTATAGCCGGCCAGAAAAAAAATTGGTCATCGTTTTGGCTGAAGTAGGAGGAAAAGTAGTCTGAGGAAGTTTTTTTTTTTTCTTTTCCCCTCCTCAGTGTTTGCTGCCTAGCCTTAATTGCAGCTTGACTGCTTCTTTCCTCCTCTTAATCCTTGAATGGCTCTGACCTCAGCTGTTTATCATGGACGTCCACAGTTTGGCTTCCAGCCTGAATAATCTTGCTGCTAAGGTTCAAAATATACAAGATTTTGTTGTACATACGCCTATGTCTGAACCTAGAATTCCTGTCCCAGAGTTTTTTTCTGGAGATAGATCTAGTTTTCTGAATTTTAGGAACAATTGCAAGTTGTTTCTTTCCTTGAAATCTCGCTCCTCTGGAGACCCTGCTCAGCAGGTCAAGATTGTTATATCTTTCCTGCGGGGTGACCCTCAGAATTGGGCATTTGCATTGGCACCAGGGGATCCTGCGTTGCTCAATGTGGATGCGTTTTTTCTGGCATTGGGTTTGCTCTATGAGGAACCTAACCTAGAGATTCAGGCTGAAAAAGCTTTATTGGCTCTCTTTCAGGGGCAAGATGAAGCAGAAATATATTGTCAGAAATTTCGGAAATGGTCGGTGCTTACTCAGTGGAATGAGTGCGCTCTGGCTGCAAAATTCAGAGATGGCCTTTCTGAGGCCATTAAAGATGTTATGGTGGGGTTCCCGGCGCCTACAGGTCTGAATGAGTCCATGACTATGGCTATTCAGATTGATCGGCGTTTACGGGAGCGCAAACCTGTGCACCATTTGGCAGTGTCTTCTGAACAGGCACCTGAGATAATGCAATGTGATAGAATTCAGTCCAGAAGTGAACGGCAAAATTATAGGCGGAAAAATGGATTGTGTTTTTATTGTGGTGATTCAGCTCATGTTATATCAGCATGCTCTAAACGCACAAAAAAGGTTGATAAGTCTGTTGCCATTGGTACTTTACAGTCTAAGTTCATTCTGTCTGTGACGCTGATTTGTTCATTATCATCCATTTCCGTCGATGCCTATGTGGATTCAGGCGCTGCCCTGAGTCTTATGGATTGGTCATTTGCCAATCGCTGTGGGTTTAGTCTGGAACCTCTGGAAGTTCCTATTCCTTTGAAAGGAATTGACTCTACACCTTTGGCTAGGAATAAACCTCAGTACTGGACACAAGTGACCATGCGTATGACTCCCGTTCATTAGGAGGTGATTCGCTTCCTGGTACTGTATAATTTACATGATGTCTTAGTGCTTGGTCTGCCATGGTTACAAACTCATAACCCAGTCCTGGACTGGAAAACAATGTCTGTGTTAAGCTGGGGATGTCAGGGGGTTCATGATGATGCATCTCCGATTTCTATCACTTCATCTACTCCTTCTGAGGTTCCGGTATTTTTGTCTGATTATCGGGAGGTTTTTGAGGAGCCTAAGCTCAGTTCGCTTCCTCCTCACAGGGATTGCGATTGTGCTATAGATTTGATTCCTGGCAGTAAATTCCCTAAAGGTCGTTTGTTCAATCTGTCAGTGCCAGAGCATACTGCTATGCGGAATTATGTTAAGGAGTCCTTGGAAAAGGGACATATCCATCCATCTTCGTCCCCTTTGGGAGCAGGTTTTTTTTTTGTGGCCAAAAAAGATGGTTCCTTGAGGCCTTGCATAGATTATCGTCTTTTGAATAAGATTACAGTCAAATATCAGTATCCTTTGCCATTGTTGACTGATTTGTTCGCTCGCATTAAGGGGGCTAAATGGTTCACTAAGATTGATCTTCGGGGTGCGTATAATCTTGTGCGGATAAGGCAGGGTGATGAGTGGAAAACCGCATTTAATACGTCTGAGGGCCATTTCGAGTATTTGGTGATGCCTTTTGGACTTTCTAATGCTCCTTCTGTCTTCCAGTCTTTTATGCACGATATTTTCCGTGAATATCTGGATAAATTTATTATCGTGTATTTGGATGATGTTTTGTTTTTTTCTGATGACTGTGAGTCTCATGTTCAGCAGGTCAGGAAGGTGTTTCAGGTCCTGCGGGCCAATTCTTTGTTTGTAAAGGGTTCTAAATGTCTCTTTGGAGTCCAGAAGATTTCTTTTTTGGGGTATATTTTTTCCCCTTCTACTATTGAGATGGATCCCGTCAAGGTTCAGGCTATTTGTGACTGGACGCAGCCTACATCTCTTAAGAGTCTACAGAAGTTCTTGGGCTTTGCTAATTTTTATCGTCGCTTCATAACTAATTTTTCTAGTGTTGTTAAGCCTTTGACGGATTTGACTAAAAAGGGTGCTGATGTTACTGATTGGTCTCCTGCGGCTGTGGAGGCCTTTCAGGAACTTAAGCGCCGGTTTTCTTCTGCTCCTGTGTTGCGTCAGCCAGATACGTCGCTTCCTTTTCAGGTTGAGGTCGATGCTTCCGAGATTGGAGCGGGGGCGATTTTGTCACAGAGAAGCTCCGATGGCTCAGTGATGAAGCCATGTGCGTTCTTTTCTAGAAAATTTTCGCCCGCTGAACGGAATTATGATGTTGGTAATCGGGAGCTTTTGGCCATGAAGTGGGCATTTGAGGAGTGGCGTCATTGGCTTGAGGGTGCTAGACATCGTGTGGTGGTCTTGACTGATCACAAAAATCTGATGTACCTTGAGTCTGCCAAGCGTCTGAATCCTATACAGGCTCGTTGGTCACTGTTTTTCTCCCGTTTCAATTTTGTGGTTTCATACCTGCCAGGTTCAAAGAATGTGAGGGCGGATGCTCTTTCTAGGAGTTTTGTGCCTGACTCCCCTGGAAATTCTGAGCCCACTGGTATCCTTAGGGATGGGGTGATTTTGTCGGCTGTCTCCCCAGACTTGCGACGTGCTTTGCAGGAGTTTCAGGCGGATAAACCTGATCGTTGTCCGCCGGAAAGACTGTTTGTTCCGGATAATTGGACCAGTAGAGTCATCTCCGAGGTCCATTCTTCTGTGTTGGCAGGTCATCCTGGAATATTTGGTACTAGAAACTTGGTGGCCAGGTCTTTTTGGTGGCCTTCCTTGTCGAGGGATGTGCGTTCTTTCGTGCAGTCTTGTGGAGTTTGCGCTCGGGCTAAGCCTTGGTGTTCTCGGGCCAGTGGATTGTTGTTACCTTTGCCTATCCCGAAGAGGCCTTGGACGCACATTTCCATGGACTTTATTTTGGATCTCCCTGTCTCTCAAAAAATGTCCATCATATGGGTTGTGTGTGACCGCTTTTCTAAGATGGTTCATCTGGTACCCTTGCCTAAGTTACCTTCCTCCTCTGAGTTGGTCCCTCTGTTTTTTCAAAACGTGGTCCGTTTGCATGGCATTCCGGAGAACATCGTTTCTGACAGGGGATCCCAGTTTGTGTCTAGATTTTGGCGGACGTTCTGTGCTAAGATGGGCATTGATTTGTCCTTTTCGTCTGCATTCCATCCCCAGACGAATGGCCAGACGGAACGAACTAATCAGACTTTAGAAACTTATTTAAGGTGTTTTGTTTCTGCTGATCAAGATGACTGGGTTTCCTTTTTGCCGCTTGCCGAGTTTGCCCTTAATAATCGGGCTAGTTCTGCTACCTTGGTTTCTCCTTTCTTTTGTAATTCGGGGTTTCATCCTCGTTTTTCCTCTGGTCAGGTGGAGCCTTCTGATTGTCCTGGAGTGGACATGGTGGTGGATAGGTTGCATCGGATTTGGAGTCATGTGGTGGACAATTTGAAGTTGTCCCAGGAGAGGGCTCAGCAGTTTGCTAATCGCCGTCGCCGCGTGGGTCCTCGACTTCTTGTTGGGGACTTGATGTGGTTGTCTTCTCGTTTTGTTCCTATGAAGGTCTCTTCTCCTAAGTTCAAGCCTCGGTTCATCGGTCCCTATAGGATCTTGGAAATTCTTAACCCTGTGTCGTTTCGTTTGGATCTCCCGGCATCGTTTGCTATTCATAATGTGTTCCATCGGTCGTTGTTGCGGAAGTATGAGGTACCTGTCGTTCCTTCGCTTGAGCCTCCTGCTCCGGTGCTGGTGGAGGGTGAATTGGAGTATGTTGTGGAGAAGATCTTGGATTCTCGTGTTTACAGACGGAAACTCCAGTATTTGGTCAAGTGGAAGGGTTATGGTCAGGAGGATAATTCTTGGGTGATTGCCTCTGATGTTCATGCTGCCGATTTGGTCCGTGCTTTTCATAGGGCTCATCTTGGTCGCCCTGGTGGTTCTCGTGAGGGTTCGGTGACCCCTCCTCAAGGGGGGGGTACTATTGTGGGTTCTGTTTTTGGGCTCCCTCTGGTGGTTACTGATGGTACTGGGTGACTTGTGTTCTCTGCGGTCTCTGGTGTCCACCTGTTCCATCAGGTTATGGGAGTTTCCTATTTAACCTGGCTTTTTTGTCATTTCCTCACCGGCTATCAATGTAATCAGCGTGTCTTTTTACCACTGCTCCCTGCGTCTGTTATCTTCAGTACAAGCTAAGTTTTGATTTTCCTGTTCCACGTTTTGCTTAATTTTTGTCTTAGTCCAGCTTGCAGAGATGTGATTCCTTGCTGCTGATTGCTCTAGTGGGCTGAAATTACTCCTCATGTTCCATGAGTTGGCACATGAGTTCAAGTAATTTCAGGATGGTTTTTTGAAGGGTTTTTCGCTGACCGCGCAGTTCTCTTTTGTATCCTCTGCTATCTAGCTTTAGCGGGCCTCATTTTTGCTGATTCTATTTTCATAACTACGTATGTGCTTTCCTCTCATTTCACCGTTATTACATGTGGGGGGCTGCTATTTCTGTGGGGTGTTTCTCTGGAGGCAAGTGAGGTCTGTGTTTCTTCTTATAGGGGAAGTTCATCCTTCGGCTGGCGCGAGACGTCTAGGAATCATCGTAGGCACGTTCCCCGGCTACTGCTAGTTGTGTGTTTAGGTTCAGGATCGCGGTCAGCTCAGGTTCCATCACCCTAGTTTTTGTGCTTGTCCTTTTGTGATCCCCAGCCATTGGGATCATGACAGTCCTCCAAGCTGCCTCTTTCCTGGCCCGGTTGGCATAGTTTGGATCACGCTGGTCCCAGATCTCTGGCCTTTCTTGGACCAGGATAAGGAGTATATCTACGCTGATTATGCTGGCCATGCTGCTTGGAACTCTGTGGAGGCGAGCACCAAACTCCTGGGATGTCTGTGTGGCATTTTCAGCTAATTAGCATGTCTGAGCTTCCTGATTGAGGGCTTGACACAATTCATGGCACCTGGAGATGTCTGGAGATGTCTTGCGTAATTCTCGCAAGTCACACTGCTGGTCCGTGTGTAATCTGTATTTTTCTTGCCCCCATAGACTTTCATTCTTTCATTAGCGATTTTTTTGCATAATACGCTGACAAACGCAGCATGCTGCGGTTTTCTATGGCCGTACAAGACCGTATAATATGGATCCGTAAAATACGGCAGATAGGAGCTGGCCCATAGAGATTCATTGTACCGTATGCAATCCGTATTTTCTGCGCCTCTCATACATCCGTAAAACTGGCTAGTGTGACGCCGGCCTAATAGTAATGCAGAAACAGGAAGTATATAGTATATATACACTCTGGATGTCATATCTGTATATATCCAAGAAATCTAACTGATATAAACAGACAAAATAGGTCCTAAGAAAAAAAGAGAAAAAGAAAAAAAATATAGACTTGGCTTGTGAGCCTGAATCAGCAGAGACACGACCTTAGAAGTAACTTTACATCAAAGGTTGTGACGTGGTTAAAGGGCTTGAAAGGGGTTCAATACATCTCTCAGTTGTGCACACATCTTTTCAGGGTAGTTGGAAGCTTTTCAGTACTTTATATCAGTCACAAACTGATTCTCCATCAATCAAATTATTTATTTTAATTTTTTTTAATTTGATGAAGCTGGCTGATTCAAATGTCAAAAAATGTGCTCATTTCAAATTGCCTTTATCCTTTGACTGTCATGTACTAATTTAATTCCAATCAAAAGATCATGCACCTAGTGTATGCTGTGAAATACAGAATATATACCGCTTTAGGGTATATGCAGACGTCAAGTATTTGGAGCAGACATTTCTGCACCATTTCTGCATCTTTTGGCAGGAAAAATGCAGCGTAAAATATAGTCCACTTTTTTTACTTGTTTTTACTTGTGATTTTGGTGCAGATTTTTCGCCATTTTAGTATGAATGAAATCAGCAGAAAAACGCTGAAAGAATTAACATGTTGTAGATTTAAATCTGCACCAAATATGCAAGTAACAAATAAGCAAAGTGTGCATGAGACGTCAGAAATCTCTTTCGCTCTGCTGGCATTAGGAAACTCTTTAGGTTTTGTGACAAATCTGGGCAGAAAAAATTGCTGCAAAAAAGTGACAAATCTGCAATGTGCGCAGGCAATAATTTGCTAGATCTGCTAGACAGAGTAAGAAATTTTTCAAAATGAGTAAAAACTTGGAGTATTTTCCAATCAATTGTAACCAGCCAGATTACAGTTCAAAGTATTTTGGAATATGAAAGCCATGATCTGATTGCTTTATACAAGTAGCTTCTCCACTTTACTTGTGCGCTAAAGGCCATTGATTGAGGTAGCATTTAAATAGTTTTACTCCTGCTTGCAATTGGATTTACTACATGAGATGAAAAGGTAATGGTTGCACCTGGACCCCATAGCCCAAGGAGGCCCCAAACGATTTCTAGGTCTAATGTGAGCAGATCAACAGTACAAGAAATTATGCATAATAGTTCTGGATTCTGCTACAGATTATGCATTAAGCCACAGGAGATTCCAGTCTTCCAGTAAACCCAACTGAGCTCAACTTTGGAAAAATGTTTTCATCAAATACAAGATATCTGTACAGTTTAAATGTCATTTTAAAATGATTCCATTTAGCTTACTTAGCTTACTGAAACCACTGACCAATTGTTTTGAGATCAGGTTAACACAACAGGCCAGTATGCCCATCACCATTAATTATATGGTTCTGCTGAGGATTTCAAAAGAAATATGTCACCTGGGCAATGCTATCTGTCGCCTTGTGACAGAGACCCTTACTACAGTTGTGTGTCATACTTTTTCCTGAAATCACAGCTGGAATGAGTCCCGATATTCATTAGAAGTTGACACACTTCCTACTCTTTTGCTGGTAATTTAACAGCTTTCTCGCTACACTTTGCCTGTGGTCAAAGCGGTCATTCAGCTTTGAGAAGTTGGCAGCTTATTGATTTCGAGGACTCCACAGAATATAAGCATAATGGTGAATACTTCAGTGCTCTGATTGCACTGAAGCAGAGAAATTAGTTCTATGAAATATTCAAGAAAATAAGTGATACACTGCTGAGATCAGGGTCTATGTCCCCCCATTTATGATGCCCTTAGATTGGACAATGGAACTTCAGAATATTTTAAGTTTATCGACGACATCAACTTCTAGCAATAGCCATCCCCATCCTACAATAACTTAGGTTCGTTCAAACACTGTGTAACTTGGATGACATGGCCAGAGCAATCATATGCATACTTTTGCATATTGTATTGTTCAGGACATTGCTCAGAAATAGTATAACTTATGAATTGGCCTCCATATAAATATCTTATGACATTAGCTTCAGTTTCCTTCCCGAATCTACACTGCACTAATTCAAGTGCTCCAGTATGGACACAATACCAGTAATTCAACATAAGCAATTTACATTCTGGAAGAAATCCCTTAGTAGGTCCTCTGTTCATCACAGAATGACAAATTGACTGTAGAAAAAAAGTTGAAGAACACATTTTCAAATTCATAATAAGAATTAGAGTTGGTGTGAATCAATTTGCAGGCCTATGTTTAACATCATTAATCTGGAACCACAAGATGGGAGCCCTAAGGACTGCTACTCACCAACAAGCATTCGCAGCTTTCTTTTTGACTATCTGGTAGGGATGAGCGGACTTTTGAAAGCTCATGTTCTGGTACCCAACCTAAACTTTAGTCCAAACTACAGTTCGGGTACCAGAACTGTATCTGAACTTGATCCTGAACCCAAACCTCATTGAAAAGAATGGGGACACGTACTTTGGAGCTGGAAAATATTATCTCTCTCCTCCCGAACTTCCCCCAGATCTCGGTACAAAAACGAGAAATCTGTGTTCTCAGTTTAGCACCGGACACTAAGTGGCCAGTACGAACTCAGAAGATTTAGGTTTGGCTATGCTTATTTCTACTAGCTGGCTAATTAAAAAAGAGCTGCAATGCAGGCAAGTAATAGGTGATTGTCAGGGCTCTTGTCCAGCATGTTGTTTGTGCTGTGAGCAGCCTACAAGAGCTAAACATACTCCATGGCCTGCAGCATCTCTCATCGAGCACAACTGGGATGTCATTGGTTGGCAATTGCAAAGAGAGCTGCCAGTAGTGGATCTTGATGATTTGTCCAAGTGTATTTAGAGTGGCAGAATATTCCTAAGTCAACCATTAATAACACCAGTGATAAAATGACAAGACATGCAAGTGTGGAGATTTCTACACCTATGGCACTCATGCACAATACTGAATAAATTGAGATTGAGATTTCCATATTACTTTACAATTTCTTGCAATTATTATTTGGGAGGTTAGAAAAACAAAATAGTAGTTTCCATATCTGACAGAGACTTCTGCAGTGAGCTGCAGATAGGAGGTTTTCTCCCTGCAGCTGCACATTACTTGTCCGGCTAGCAAGGAAATAATTTTCCACGTAACAACAGCATCATTATTGCACCTTCCTATTTCTCTTTGAACTGGTGCTCGTTTAATGTTTTAGTTCTTTCAACAGGTCTTCATTTAATCCAAGCTGCTCGGATTCTGCATATCCCCTCATGCAAAAAACACAGATTCAACAGACACTTTACAATGTTTCCTGAGGAAAATAAATTATGCCACTGGTTTGAATGATGTTTCCTGTTTCTAGTAGTTTATGCTTATGAATGATACAATCCAGAGCTATTGACCATAGATAATCTCAGATATGTGTATTTAGCAGGAGTTAGTAGAGTGCCAATAATTTAACCCTGGCAATATATATATATATATACTAGATTGTGGCCCGATTCTAACGCATCGGGTATTCTAGAATATGCATGTCCCCGTAGTAAATGGACAATGATGATTCCAGAATTCGCGGCAGACTGTGCCCGTCGCTGATTGGTCGAGGCAACCTTTATGACATCATCGTCGCCATGGCAACCATTATGACATCTACGTCGATACTGTGCCCGTCGCTGAATCAGAAACGTGAGATGTCTACGTCCTTTATGACATCATCGTCGCTGTGCCCGTTGCTGATTGGTCGAGGCCTGGTGGCCTCGACCAATCAGAGACGCGGGATGTCTACGTCCTTTATGACATCATCGTCGCTGTGCCCGTCGCTGATTGGTCGAGGCCTGGCCATATAATATAATCACAATTGCAACCATAATGACATCATCGCCATGGCAACCATTATGACATCATCGCCATCGCAACCATTATGACATCATCATCACTATGGCAACCATTATGACATCATTATCACCATGGCAACCATTATGCCATCATCATCACCATGGCAACCTTTATGACATCATCATCACCATGGCAACCATTATAACATCATCGCCATGGCAACCATTGTGACATTATCGACATGGCAACCATTATAACATAACTGTCACTATTATGACATCATCAACGCCTTGGCAACCATTATGACATCATCATCGCCATGGCAACCATTATGACATCATCATCACCATGGCAACCATTATGACATCATCATCACCATGGCAACCATTATGCCATCATCATCATCACCATGGCAACCTTTATGACATCATCATCACCATGGCAACCATTATAACATCATCGCCATGGCAACCATTGTGACATTATCGACATGGCGACCATTATGACATCATCATCACCATGGCAACCATTATGACATCATCATCACCATGGCAACCATTATGACATCATCATCACCATGGCAACCATTATAACATCATCGCCATGGCAACCATTGTGACATTATCGACATGGCAACCATTATGACATAACTGTCACCATTGCAACCTATTATGACATCATCAACGCCTTGGCAACCATTATGACATCATCATCACCATGGCAACCATTATGACATCATCGCCATGGCAACAACTTTGACATCATCATCGCCATGGCAACCATTATGACATCTACGTCGATACTGTGCCCGTCGCTGAATCAGAGACGTGGGATTTCTACGTCCTTTATGACATCATCGTCGCTGTGCCCGTTGCTGATTGGTTGAGGCCTGGCGGCCTCGACCAATCAGAGAGCCGGGATTTCCAGGACAGACAGACAGAAAGACAGACAGACAGACAGACGGAAAAACCCTTAGACAATCTATATATAGAATTGTCTAAGGGTTTTTCCGTCTGGAAACCATTATAACATCATCGCCATGGCAACCATTGTGACATTATCGACATGGCAACCATTATGACATAACTGTCACCATTGCAACCTATTATGACATCATCAACGCCTTGGCAACCATTATGACATCATCATCACCATGGCAACCATTATGACATCATCGCCATGGCAACAACTTTGACATCATCATCGCCATGGCAACCATTATGACATCTACGTCGATACTGTGCCCGTCGCTGAATCAGAGACGTGGGATTTCTACGTCCTTTATGACATCATCGTCGCTGTGCCCGTTGCTGATTGGTCGAGGCCTGGCGGCCTCGACCAATCAGACGCGGGATTTCTACGTCCTTTATGACATCATCGTCGCTGTGCCCATTGCTGATTGGTCGAGGCCTGGCGGCCTCGACCAATCAGAGACGCGGGATTTCTACGTCGATGCTGTGCCGGTCTCTGATTGGTCGAGGCCTGGCGGCCTCGACCAATCAGAGAGCCGGGATTTCCAGGACAGACAGACAGACAGAAATACAGACAGACAGACAGACAGACGGAAAAACCCTTAGACAATTATATATATAGATATATATATATATACCGGTATATATATATATATATATATATATATACCGGTATATATATATATATCTATATATATATATATACCGATATATATATATATATATATATATATATATATATATATATATACTAGCTGAAGAGCCCGGCGTTGCCTGGGCATGGTAAATATCTGTGGTTAGTGATAGCACGTCACTTCTCTTATTTTCCCATCACGCCTCTCATTTTCCCCCTCACATCTCTCATTTTCTCCCCAACACCTCTCATTTTCTCCCTCACTCCTCTCATTCCCGCCTAACACTTGTCATTTCGACCTCACATCTGTCATTTTCCGATCACTACACTATTTTCCCTCACTCCTCTCATTTTGCACTCACACCTTTTCATTTTCACCTCACACCTCTCATTTTCACCTCAGTATATACATGTTTGTCATCTCCCTTATATATAGTATACACCTGTATGTCATCTCCTGTATATAGTATATACCTGTATGTCATCTCCCCTGTATATAGTATATACCTGTATGTCATCTCCTCCTATATATAGTATATACCTGTATGTCATCTCCTCCTATATATAGTATATACCTGTATGTCATCTCCTTCTATATATAGTATATACCTGTGTGTCATCTCCCCTGTATATAGTATACTAGCTATTGAACCCGTTCTACGCCCGGGTGGCGAGCATTTATATTGGTATATGGTCTCCATCATGTGCTGCTGCCATCCTGCGCCCGTTTTGTCATGTGCTGCTCCCATCCTGCGCCCCCGTTCTGTCATGCGCTGCTGCCATCCTGCGCCCGTTCTGTCATGTGCTGCTCCCATCCTGCTGCCATCCTGCGCCCGTTATGTCATGCGCTGCTGCCATCCTGCGCCCGTTCTGTCATGTGCTGCTCCCATCCTGCGCCCCCGTTCTGTCATGCGCTGCTGCCATCCTGCGCCCGTTCTGTCATGTGCTGCTCCCATCCTGTTGCCATCCTGCGCCCGTTATGTCATGCGCTGCTGCCATCCTGCGCCCGTTCTGTCATGTGCTGCTGCCATCCTGCGCCCGTTCTGTCATGTGCTGCTGCCATCCTGCGCCCGTTCTGTCATGCGCTGCTGCCATCCTGCACCCGTTCTGTCATGTGCTGCTCCCATCCTGCGCCCGTTCTGTCATGTGCTGCTCCCATCCTGCGCCCCCATTCTGTCATGCGCTGCTGCCATCCTGCGCCCGTTCTGTCATGTGCTGCTCCCATCCTGCTGCCATCCTGCGCCCGTTATGTCATGCGCAGCTGCCATCCTGCGCCCGTTCTGTCATGTGCTGCTGCCATCCTGCGCCCGTTCTGTCATGTGCTGCTGCCATCCTGCGCCCGTTCTGTCATGTGCTGCTGCCATCCTGCGCCCGTTCTGTCATGTGCTGCTGCCATCCTGCGCCCGTTCTGTCATGTGCTGCTCCCATCCTGCGCCCCCGTTCTGTCATGCGCTGCTGCCATCCTGCGCCCGTTCTGTCATGTGCTGCTCCCATCCTGCTGCCATCCTGCGCCCGTTATGTCATGCGCTGCTGCCATCCTGCGCCCGTTCTGTCATGTGCTGCTGCCATCCTGCGCCCGTTCTGTCATGTGCTGCTGCCATCCTGCTGCCATCCTGCGCCCGTTCTGTCATGTGCTGCTCCCATCCTGCTGCCATCCTGCGCCCGTTATGTCATGCGCTGCTGCCATCCTGCGCCCGTTCTGTCATGTGCTGCTGCCATCCTGCGCCCGTTCTGTCATGCGCTGCTGCCATCCTGCGCCCGTTCTGTCATGCGCTGCTGCCAGCCTGCGCCCGTTCTGTCATGTGCTGCTGCCATCCTGCGCCCGTTCTGTCATGTGCTGCTCCCATCCTGCGCCACTATTGTATTATATGCCCCCGTATGCTGCTGCCATATAAAAAAAAAAAATACCATACTCACCTATCGTCCGGCTCCACTGGAGGTGTGTGTTCAAGAAAATGGCGCCGGAAAGCGCGGACTGCGCAGGCGCAGATTCCGGCAGCAGGAATCGGCGCCTGCGCAGTCCGCGCTCTCCGGCGCCATTTTCTTGAAGACACACCTGCAGTGGAGCCGGAGTGTGTCTTCAAGAAAATGGCGCCGGAAAGCGCGGACTGCGCAGGCGCCGATTCCGGCAGCAGGAATCGGCGCCTGCGCAGTCTGCGCTTTCCGGTGCCATTTTCTTGAACACACACTCCGGCTCCTCTGCCTGTGACTGGACTCTGTCACAGCAGAGGAGCCGAGACGGAGCCGCACGCAGCGCTGGAACGGAGGACAGTTGACTATACTTACCCTCCCTCCTGGCGCGTCCACGGTCCCTGACTCTCCGGTGGAGATCACAGTATGCGTTCAGTGCTTACGCATACCGCGATCTCCTGGGAGCGTCACTCTGTGGGGGCCAGACTGCGCCGGCGCTTGCGCCTGCGCAGTCTATAAAGGTTTCGGACAGAGTGACGCTCCCAGCGTTATATTATAGATATCTGTGTGTCATCTCCTCCTGTATATAGTATATACCTGTATGTCATCTTCTATATATAGCATATACCTGTATGTCATCTCCTCCTGTATATAGTATATACCTGTAGGTAATCTGCTCCTGTATATAGTATATACCTGTGTGTCATCTCCTTCTGTATATAGTATATACCTGTATGTCATCTCCTCCTGTATATAGTATGTACCTGTATGTCATCTCCTCCTTTATATAGTATATACCTGTGTGTCATCTCTCCTGTATATAGTATATATCTGTGTGTCATCTCCCCTGTATATAGTATATACCTGTGTGATCTCCTGTATTAGACCTCGTTAAACACGTTATTTGCTCAGTATTTTTACCTCAGTATTTGTAAGCTAAATTGGCAGCCTGATAAATCCCCAGCCAACTGGAAGCCCTCCCCCTGGCAGTATATATTAGCTCACACATACACATAATAGACAGGTCATGTGACTGACAGCTGCCGTATTTCCAATATGGTACATTTGTTGCTCTTGTAGTTTGTCTGCTTATTAATCAGATTTTTATTTTTGAAGGCTAATACCAGACTTGTGTGTGTTTTAGGGCGAGTTTCGTTTGTCAAGTTGTGTGTGTTGAGTTGTGTGTGGCGACATGCATGTAGCGACTTTTGTGAGATGAGTTTTGTGTGGCAACATGCGTGTAGCAACTTTTTGTGTGTCGAGTTGCATGCGACAGGTTAGTGTAGCAAGTTGTGTGCAGCAAGTTTTGCGCATGGCGAGTTTTGCGCGTGGTGAGTTTTATGTCTGGTGCCTTTTGAGTATGTGCAAGTTTTGTGTGAGGCAACTTTTGCATGTGTTGCAAATTTTGTGCATGTGGCAATTTTTGCGCATGTGCAAGTTTTGCGTGTGGCGAGTTTTCCATGAGGTGAGTTTTGCACTTGTGGTGAGTTTTGTGTGAGCCTATTTTTTGCATGTGGCGAGTTTTGCGCGTGGCGAGTTTTGAGCGGCGACTTTTGTGTTTCGACTTTTATGTGGCGAGGTTGGTGTATGTGTGGTGAAATGTGTGCTGAGGGTGGTATATGTGTTCAAGCACATGGTAGTGTGTGGCGCATTTTGTGTGTGTGTTCATATCCCCGTGTGTGGTGAGTATCCCATGTCGGGGTCCCACCTTAGCAACTGTACAGTATATACTCTTTGGCGCCATCGCTCTCACCCTTTAAGTCCCCCTTGTTCACATCTGGCAGCTGTCAATTTGCCTCCAACACTTTTCCTTTCACTTTTCCCCATTATGTAGATAGGGGAAAAATAGTTTGGTGAATTGGAAAGCGCGGAGTTAAAATTTCACCTCACAACATAGCCTATGACGCTCTCAGGGTCCAGACGTGTGACTGTGCAAAATTTTGTTTCTGTAGCTGCGACGCCTCCAACACTTTTCCTTTCACTTTTTTCCCCATTATGTAGATAGGGGCAAAATTGTTTGGTGAATTGGAAAGCGCGGGGTTAAAATTTCACCTCACAACGTAGCCTATGACACTCTCAGGGTCCAGACGTGTGACTGTGCAAAATTTTGTTGCTGTAGCTGCGACGCTTCCAACACTTTTCCTTTCACTTTTTTCCCCATTATGTAGATAGGGGCAAAATTGTTTGGTGAATTGGAACGTGCGGGGTTAAAATTTCGCCTCACAATGTAGCCTATGACGCTCTCGGGGTCCAGACGTGTGACTGTGCAAAATATTGTGGCTGTAGCTGCGACGGTGCAGATGCCAATCCCGAACATACACACACACACACACATACACACACACACACATACACACATTCAGCTTTATACAGGTCCTTCTCAAAAAATTAGCATATAGTGTTAAATTTCATTATTTACCATAATGTAATGATTACAATTAAACTTTCATATATTATAGATTCATTATCCACCAACTGAAATTTGTCAGGTCTTTTATTGTTTTAATACTGATGATTTTGGCATACAACTCCTGATAACCCAAAAAACCTGTCTCAATAAATTAGCATATTTCACCCATCCAATCAAATAAAAGTGTTTTTTAATAACAAACAAAAAAAACATCAAATAATAATGTTCAGTTATGCACTCAATACTTGGTCGGGAATCCTTTGGCAGAAATGACTGCTTCAATGCGGCGTGGCATGGAGGCAATCAGCCTGTGACACTGCTGAGATGTTATGGAGGCCCAGGATGCTTCAATAGCGGCCTTAAGCTCAACCAGAGTGTTGGGTCTTGCGTCTCTCAACTTTCTCTTCACAATATCCCACAGATTCTCTATGGGGTTCAGGTCAGGAGAGTTGGCAGGCCAATTGAGCACAGTAATACCATGGTCAGTAAACCATTTACCAGTGGTTTTGGCACTGTGAGCAGGTGCCAGGTCGTGCTGAAAAATGAAATCTTCATCACCATAAAGCATTTCAGCCGATGGAAGCATGAAGTGCTCCAAAATCTCCTGATAGCTAGCTGCATTGACCCTGCCCTTGATGAAACACAGTGGACCAACACCAGCAGCTGACATGGCACCCCACACCATCACTGACTGTGGGTACTTGACACTGGACTTCAGGCATTTTGGCATTTCCTTCTCCCCAGTCTTCCTCCAGACTCTGGCACCTTGATTTCCGAATGACATGCAAAATTTGCTTTCATCAGAAAAAAGTACTTGGGACCACTTAGCAACAGTCCAGTGCTGCTTCTCTGTAGCCAAGGTCCGGCGCTTCTGCCGCTGTTTATGGTTCAAAAGTGGCTTTACCTGGGGAATGCGGCACCTGTAGCCCATTTCCTGCACACGCCTGTGCACGGTGGCTCTGGATGTTTCCACACCAGACTCAGTCCACTGCTTCCTCAGGTTCCCCAAGGTCTGGAATCGGTCCTTCTCCACAATCTTCCTCAGGGTCCAGTCTCCTCTTCTCGTTGTACAGCGTTTTCTGCCACATTGTTTCCTTCCAACAGACTTACCATTGAGGTGCCTTGATACAGCACTCTGGGAACAGCCTATTTGTTGAGAAATTTCTTTCTGGGTCTTACCCTCTTGCTTGAGGGTGTCAATGATGGCCTTCTTGACATCTGTCAGGTCGCTAGTCTTACCCATGATGGGGGTTTTGAGTAATGAACCAGGCAGGGAGTTTATAAAAGCCTCAGGTATCTTTTGCATGTGTTTAGAGTTAATTAGTTGATTCAGAAGATTAGGGTAATAGGTCGTTTAGAGAACCTTTTCTTGATATGCTAATTTATTGAGACAGGTTTTTTGGGTTATCAGGAGTTGTATGCCAAAATCATCAGTATTAAAACAATAAAAGACCTGACAAATTTCAGTTGGTGGATAATGAATCTATAATATATGAAAGTTTAATTGTAATCATTACATTATGGTAAATAATGAAATTTAACACTATATGCTAATTTTTTGAGAAGGACCTGTATAGTAGATATATTGCTAAATAAAAATTAAGGTATACATTAAGCTCTCACTTTGAGGCAGAAAAACTTTCCACACTTGTAGTGCTGTTCAGTGGGATTACTAATGGAAGTTTGTATGAATTGTCTCTCTTCCAAATCAATTCTCAAATAAAATTTCTACAATTAGGAAGAAAGGTCTGCCTTTTCTCGAGAGAGACAGCACAATGAGCCAGATCTGGTATTGCAGATCTCCATAAGTCAAATCTGGTATTGGCGCTCAGCCCCATTTATCAGAAAGTGGCAGAGCTACAGCACAAAACCCGGACAAAAGAGGTTCGGTAGTTCTTGTAAAGATAACTACGTTCAGACAACTGCTTAAATTTAACAAATCTTAATTTCTAAAGGTACCTTCACACTAAGTGACGCTGCAGAGATACCGACAACGATCCGGATCACTGCAGCGTCGCTG
This sequence comes from Ranitomeya imitator, assembly GCF_032444005.1. Taxonomy (NCBI): domain Eukaryota; kingdom Metazoa; phylum Chordata; class Amphibia; order Anura; family Dendrobatidae; genus Ranitomeya; species Ranitomeya imitator. The sequence continues at coordinate 739,972,863 of NC_091283.1, forward strand.
TTTGGTCGCTGGAGAGCTGTCACACAGACAGCTCTCCAGCGACCAACGATCCCGAGGTCCCCGGTAACCAGGGTAAACATCGGGTTACTAAGCGCAGGGCCGCGCTTAGTAACCCGATGTTTACCCTGGTTACCATCGTTAAAGTAAAAAAAACAACCACTACATACTTACCTACCGCTGTCTGTCCCCGGCGCTGGGCTTCTCTGTACTGGCTGTGAGCGCCGGGCAGCCGGAAAGCAGAGCGGTGACGTCACCGCTCTGCTTTCCGGCCGCTGTGCTCACAGCCAGAGCAGAGAAGCACAGCGCCGGGGACAGACAGCGGTAGGTAAGTATGTAGTGGTTGTTTTTTTTACTTTAACGATGGTAACCAGGGTAAACATCGGGTTACTAAGCGCGGCCCTGCGCTTAGTAACCCGATGTTTACCCTGGTTACCAGCGAAGACATCGCTGAATCGGCGTCACACACGCCGATTCAGCGATGTCAGCGGGAGATCCAGCGACAAAACAAAGTTCTGGACTTTCTTCCCCGACCAGCGATATCACAGCGGGGGCCTGATCGCTGCTGCCTGTCACACTGGACGATATCGCTAGCGAGGACGCTGCAACGTCACGGATCGCTAGCGATATCGTCTAGTGTGACGGTACCTTTAGTCTCTAGAATCTCTGTAGATTAGATTAGAAACACATGTTAAGCTTTAATTGACATTTAATCAACTTTTAACTACGGTAAATTAACAAATGTATTTAACACCTTAACGACCGCCAATACACCTTTTAACGGTGATCATTAAGGGTACTTATTCCTCAACATCGCTTTTTAATGGCGCTGAGGAATAAGGAAATAGCGCTATGTGTGACAACTGACACCCTAGTTTTGAACCCAATCAGTTTTGCGACCAATTGGGGATGATTGAAATCTTAAATACCACTGTCAATCACAACAGAAGTACTTGAGTTGTTACAATGGGGTCACAAGATCCTCTTAGTGACCATTGGTCCCTACGATGAGAATCGCAGGTCCCAATGGTTACCATGGTACCCTGAAGTCATGTGATGACCCCTGGGTACGGTAGCCTGTGAGATCCAGCAATAAACTGGGTCTCACAGGCTGAGTCAGTGAGTGTCAGTGAGACACTGACTGCTCTCATGCACTGCTGTACATGAGTACAGTAGTGTACGAGACCAGTGATCAAAGTAAAAATTATACATGTCCCACAGTAAAAAATGGAAGAAAAGTAAAATAAATAATGTAAAGGAGTAAAAAAACACACAAAAGTGTGCACACAAATCACTAAAGTCCGTTTCGCCACTCAAAACGCAGCCTTTCTGATAAAACAATAATAAACAAACTTGGTACATCCACATCTGTAACGATCCGTTCTATAAAACTGGAACGTTATTTATTCCATTTAGTAAATGCTGTAAAAAAATAAAATAAATAAAACACCAAAAATGTTGCATTTTCATCATAGTGACTCACAAAAAAGTAAATGAAAAGTGATCAAAATTCATATGCAAAAATATATGATACAAAGGAAAACGCTAAAGCATCCCGCAAAAAACAAGAACTAATATGTCTCATTCGCAAAAAAGTAAAAAAGTTACAGCTCTCAGAATAGGACTATGCAAAAACAAATTCATTTTGCTAAAATATTGTTTTTAGTGTGTTAAAATAGCAAATCATAAATAAAGTATATAAATCCGGTATCGCTGTAATTGTACCGACCCAACCAACAAATCGTTATCACTTTTATAGTACATTGAACAGTGGAAAAAAAAGAATTAAAACAATAACTGAACTGCTGGCTTTTGCTCATTCCGTTTTTGAAAAATTTGAATAGAAAGCGATAAAAAACATTATGTACGCCAAAGTGGTACCAAAAAAATCTACAACTCGTCCTGCAAAAAATAAGCCTTAATAGAACTCTGTTTGCCAAAAAAATAGAAAAGTTACAGCTCTCAGAATTTGGCGACAAAGAAAACCACTTTTTATAAAAAAAGCATTTATATCGTGTGATAGCATCAAAACTTGTGATGAGCGAGCACTAAAATGCTCGGGTGCTCGTTGCTCGGGTCGAGCAGATTGGAATACTCGGGTACTCGACCAGAACAATGTGCCAAATGTAAGTCTATGGGAGACCAGAGTATTTTTACTGCGATCCCCCCCCGGGGGTCCTTTTAAGGTCTAAAAATGTCTGAAAATGATGGAAACACTGCTCAAATGACACAGGAACATCATGGGCATCGCCCCTGGAAGCATTCCTGACTCCTAGCTCACAGCTTTAATCAATTTTTTCCGAGATTCATGCCATCATTCCATGTGCTACAAAAAACACATTAAAACTAAACCAAAACGGGTTTTGCTGGGAAATATGTCAAGGTACATCCTTTACAGGTTAATGACTTGCCTGTAAGGCCAAATATTTAACCCCAGACCGAAAATTTCCTACCCCACTTAGGCTTAGTTCAGACACTGCGCTTTTGAAGTGTTTTTCAACTGTAACATTGCTTTCAACCACTACAAAAGCATTCACTGGGAAATGTCATTTTAACATTTAACAACCCTAGCTGGCCATGTGGTGTGTGACACATACGCAGACCCATTGTGTTTCATTTATGAAGGAGGGAATCTTAAAGTCACAGAGCCTATTTTTGCTGGTGCATCAGGTAGCATTAATCTTCCTAAAGGGCCATTATGAAAGAGTGGGTCTGTTGTAGCCTATGCTGTGAGTGGATGGGCTGCCAAGAATTACAACGAGCCATAATGTTTGTGCAGCACTATAACGGGGCACGTGTCTGTATGGGGCATCTTATGGGGCCATAACGTTTGTGAGCACTATATGGGGCAAGTGTCTGTATGGAGCATCTTATGGGGCAATAACGTTTGTGCAGCATTATATGGGAGAAGTGTCTGTATGGGGCCATAATCAACATTTGTGCAGCACTATATGGGGCAAGTGTCTATATGGAGAATCTTATGGGGCCATAATTAACGTTTGTGCAGCACTATATGGGGCAAATATCTTTATGGAGCATCTTATGGGGCCATAATCAAACGTGGGAACGTTGGGAGGTGAGTAGTGTTTTTTTTTCTGTAACTTAGGCCTCTTTTCCACTTGTGAGAAAAAAACGGTCCGATTTACGGACCGAAAAAACGGATGTTACGTATGCGAGTGTCATGCGAGTTCTATGCAATTTTTATTTGCACTATCCGTATTACGTCCGTTTTACATGCGTTTAAAATCCATATGCAATGCGTTTTTTACGGACAAAAAACCAATAACAAATTTTAAATCATGTGTGCTAGCCCTATATAAATGAATTTAACAACATGTCTGAAGGATTGCTCAGATTTTGGGTGTGTGTCTTTTTGGATTAACACTAAAAAGAAAGCATGGCTGCAATAAATCTGAGTCTCGACCCTACTGAGGAGCTTCTCTTTACCTGGATCTTATCCAGGGAATATGGTGTGGGATATTCCCCTGTTATTGCTCCTAGGAGGCGGCGTCGATTTTGCGTTCATCTGCTCCTCACCCAGCGTCCTCGAAAAGGCCATTTTGTCCGGCTTTATGGCCATCTGCGGATGCATCGTGAGAAATTTTTTGCCTACACAAGAATGTCTTTGGAGGCTTTTGATTTTCTCCTTGAAGAACTTCGTCCAGTCATCACTTTCACAAATACCCGTTTTCGCAAGAGCATTTCAGGTGAAGAACGCCTTCTGTTAACCTTGAGGTATATTTCAATTCCAAAATAACATATTGTCAACTTATATGACTGTAGCTACTGAACTCAGTACATTTTCGCAAAAATTATTTGATACAAAAGTAAAATGTTAGTGATAATGTGGATTAATACTTGAAATTTAAAGTTAACCCTTCCTACACATCAGATGTTGCCAAAGAAATGTCCAAAAGGGCAACATGAGAAAACATGACTGTTGTGAAAAGCCAAAAAAAATGCTTAAATAAATACAACATCATTTCTAATATCAATAGCTTATGATGTTTTCTAAATTATCACTCTAAAAAAACAAAAAAACAATGACTGTATATACTCGAGTATAAGCCCACCCGAGTCTAAGCTCCTGTCTTGGTGTTTCTGGTGTTCTGACTCTCCGCAGTAGACATCTGATGTTTTTTAATAAACATAATTGTCTCAGCTGGTTCACAGCTCACACTTAAAAAATAGTGAGGAAAGAAAGGTTGTAGATGACGAGGAAAAAGCTAATATATTAAACACCTTCTTCTCCACGGTATTCACGGTGGAAAATGAAATGCTAGGTGAAATCCCAAGAAACAATGAAAACCCTATATTAAGGGTCACCAATCTAACCCAAGAAGAGGTGCGAAACCGGCTAAATAAGATCAAAATAGATAAATCTCCGGGTCCGGATGGCATACACCCACGAGTACTAAGAGAACTAAGTAATGTAATAGATAAACCATTATTTCTTATTTTTACGGACTCTATAGCTACAGGGTCTGTTCCGCAGGACTGGCGCATAGCAAATGTGGTGCCAATATTCAAAAAGGGCTCTAAAAGTGAACCTGGAAATTATAGGCCAGTAAGTCTAACCTCTATTGTTGGTAAAATATTTGAAGGGTTTCTGAGGGATGTTATTCTGGATTATCTCAATGAGAATAACTGTTTAACTCGATATCAGCATGGGTTTATGAGAAATCGCTCCTGTCAAACCAATCTAATCAGTTTTTATGAAGAGGTAAGCTATAGGCTGGACAACGGTGAGTCATTGGACGTGGTATATCTCGATTTTTCCAAAGCGTTTGATACCGTGCCGCACAAGAGGTTGGTACACAAAATGAGAATGCTTGGTCTGGGGGAAAATGTGTGTAAATGGGTTAGTAACTGGCTTAGTGATAGAAAGCAGAGGGTGGTTATAAATGGTATAGTCTCTAACTGGGTCGCTGTGACCAGTGGGGTACCGCAGGGGTCAGTATTGGGACCTGTTCTCTTCAACATATTCATTAATGATCTGGTAGAAGGTTTACATAGTAAAATATCGATATTTGCAGATGATACAAAACTATGTAAAGCAGTTAATACAAGAGAAGATAGTATTCTGCTACAGATGGATCTGGATAAGTTGGAAACTTGGGCTGAAAGGTGGCAGATGAGGTTTAACAATGATAAATGTAAGGTTATACACATGGGAAGAAGGAATCAATATCACCATTACACACTGAACGGGAAACCACTGGGTAAATCTGACAGGGAGAAGGACTTGGGGATCCTAGTTAATGATAAACTTACCTGGAGCAGCCAGTGCCAGGCAGCAGCTGCCAAGGCAAACAGGATCATGGGGTGCATTAAAAGAGGTCTGGATACACATGATGAGAGCATTATACTGCCTCTGTACAAATCCCTAGTTAGACCGCACATGGAGTACTGTGTCCAGTTTTGGGCACCGGTGCTCAGGAAGGATATAATGGAACTAGAGAGAGTACAAAGGAGGGCAACAAAATTAATAAAGGGGATGGGAGAACTATAATACCCAGATAGATTAGCGAAATTAGGATTATTTAGTCTAGAAAAAAGACGACTGAGGGGCGATCTAATAACCATGTATAAGTATATAAGGGGACAATACAAATATCTCGCTGAGGATCTGTTTATACCAAGGAAGGTGACGGGCACAAGGGGGCATTCTTTGCGTCTGGAGGAGAGAAGGTTTTTCCACCAACATAGAAGAGGATTCTTTACTGTTAGGGCAGTGAGAATCTGGAATTGCTTGCCTGAGGATGTGGTGATGGCGAACTCAGTCGAGGGGTTCAAGAGAGGCCTGGATGTCTTCCTGGAGCAGAACAATATTGTATCATACAATTATTAGGTTCTGTAGAAGGACGTAGATCTGGGGATCCATTTACACACATTTTCCCCCAGACCAAGTATTCTCATTTTGTGTACCAACAATGCATACCCAGATTACACTCAAGTGTATACCGTACTTACGGTCTTAGGTCTATGATGGGGGCTAAAAAGTTTAAACGACTCATATAGATATATGGCCTATAAACTACGTGGGCCATGTTATATACTATGTGGCTGTGCTATATACTATATGGGCTGTTATATGCTACGTGGGCTGTTATATACTACATGGCTGTCTTATATGCTACGTGACTGTGCTATATACTACGTGGGCTGTGTTATATACTACATGGCTGTGTTTATATGCGATCATGAATCATGGTATGTGTTAAAGGGGGGGGCCCACTGGAACTTTTTCGCCCAGGGCCCTCAAAAACCTGGAGCCAGCCCTGGGTACACCATATGCATGCAATTGGTTTTCTCTACCCCATCCCACAGGGTCATACAGGGGTAGAAGGGATAGACAACGGTGAGTGGGGGTGCCATCTGTGCAGGTATAGGGTGCCAACTTCCGCTAACAGATAGGGTGCATATAGTGCAGTATGGGGCTAGGCACCTCCTTGGCCTTTTCTATTTTACATATTTTATAATAGTGATGGTTTTGATTATTGCACTGGTTAAGATTTTTTATTAATATTTCATATTTTCACTTGGGTTTTTTCTATGAATTTTTCTCATTAATTGGACCCAATAGGTTATCTTTCTTATGTGATTACACTTATCTTAAGCTGTGTAATGTCAGAATGTCAGGATCCCATAAATAGAGGTACAAAAACGAGTCATGGTACACTTATCTTTAGATGTGCAATCGGCATGTCAGAATAAAGCCGGACCCATTGTGAGTCACACTTTCAATGTTCCAACATACTGGGGTTCATATGGGGAAAGGAAGGCTCTGCTTTATTGCCACAGTCGATGTGTGCTGAAGATAACGGTGCTTACCGTGGGTTTTTAAGACGATCCAAATGCAAAAATCGAAGTCTGAAGGACATCTGCATTCCACTAGGGAAGCGATGCGCCAGAAAAGACGTCACCCTCTGGAGAGGATGACAGGATCATGGGATGTAGTATGCATTCTACTAAAGTGGCGCACTGGAAATGACAGCATCCCTGCTGAGCATTGAATGCTCAGTGAAAAAAGAGGGGAGTGCTCATCCTGGTTCTCAGCAAGAAGTGATGTCACCTTCTTCTCCCGGGCAATGACAACCAGATAAAGATAGACTATAGAACCAAACAAGAAAAAGTATATGCATACAAATTGGGATCACCACAATAATTCCAAATTAGCAAAATACAACTTTATTAAGGGAACAACATACAAAAAGTTACTGACCTTGAGGAAGACGCTATAGGCGTCGATACGAGTGGGTCTTAAGCAACTGCACAGCCTGCTATAGTTCCGCTCAACCAATCCTGCTAGGAGCCCTACTACTGCCTAACTTGTTTAGGGAGGGTAAGATACTGTATATGGGACCTGAACTTCAGGGTCTAGGGAATTGGATGATATTCTTCACTTCTTAAGGGGAATTTTTTATTTCTCCTCTGGATCCTTTCTTAGGGGGCATAGTAACTTGTGCCTGGTTTTATTCCAGGATTTTGGATTTGGTTGGTGGTAATACACTATATTACATCACGCCCATATATTGGGAATATTGTCTTTGTGATTTATGTATTTATGCATATGAGCTGTACAATGTTGTTTGCTGTGTTATAGCATTTATCTGTTATCTGTATGGACCCGTAACCCCAGGTCACATTATGAGGTTTTTAAATGTTTTTATGGGTAAATTTTGTATGTTGTTCCCTTAATAAAGCTGTATTTTGCTAATTTGGAATTATTGTGGTGATCCCAATTTGTATGCATACACTTTTTCTTGTTTGGTTCTATGGTATATAAAGTATGCAGGTGGTGAGCCCCCAAAGTGTATTATATATACAGATGGTGCCCGCTCACTACGTGTGTTTTCAGATAAAGATAGACAAGAGGATCCAAAAGCATCATAAACTAGAAGGCAAGGCTAACAAAGTTAATGGATAAGCAAAGTGCCCCACAGTATAGATAACAAAATAGGGATAATTGCTATAGATGCTTATAATTAGTGATGAACAAATTTATTCAGAAAACGATCGCCAAGCATAAATTCAGCACAAATATGGCACATATGGATTTGTGATCGGAAACACAAGTAAAATTTTTATAAAATCAGGAAAAATCGGTAAGGTTCTGTAAAAAGTGTGGGAAAATGTTTGCGTTGCCACTAAAATATCTTCAGCACTTTAGCAACAATAATGGTGGTGTATCATGAGTGTTTGGAATGTGTTTGATGAGGGGACGGGGTATGCAGAGGCGTGGCATTTTTGTAAACAGTATTTTTTTTTCTTCCTAACTTTATGTGTGCACATTGCAGCTAGCCAATCAGGGCACAGGAAACCCCACAATGTCCTGACACAACGGCTTGTGTCATTGGCTGCTGAAATCACCTGTCCCTATTAATATAAAGAGTGGACATCTCGTTTTAGCACCATTTCGACACCGTAGCAGCAAAGAGAGGCTGCTCCTGATGCTGGAACTCTTAGTAGAAAAATAGCACAAGGACAATACGCCCAAGATTAGTAGCAAGATTTTAGCTAGTTAGCTAGGTGGTTATATGTCTGTCAGATAGTGTAGCTAGCTAGTGTCCAGTGTGACTGTAAAATTTACCTTCCAGCATTTTTTATTTTTTGGGGGCAACAGACAAAGCCAGCAGGGCACATGTCCTACAATTGTGTTGTGCACTGCTTCTATTGTGCTCCATACATGAGTATAGCATTCTAAATAATAATTTTTCATTAGCTAAATGTGAAACAGTTTGCTGTATCCCATCTTGTCATTAAATGCTGTGGTGATATGAAACTGTCTGCAGAGTGCAGACCTAACAGAGTAAAAAAAAAATTATAATTTTGCAATTGCAAAAAGTTAGACAGCCCGCCGTATCACTTTTTGTCATTTTGTTGGGTTGAATTTCTGACATGTTTCTTCTGTTCCTAGTGTCATACAATATGGGACCTGACTTTCAAATAGTTTGCAGCATCCAGTGTGTTATAGAGGCCTGATCCAGAGGCGGCAAAATAGTTTTTGTGTTCCAAATGTCATACAGTATAGGGAACCTGACTTTCAGTTTGTTTGTAGCATGCTTCTTTCTTATACAGACCTCATCCACACTCAAACAATTCTTTCTACTGTGACTAACGCGATACAGCATGCCATATTGCACCTTGGAATTTACTGAGGCTGAAATTCAGCTGTTTGCAGAGGTGGTGCAGAGTTTCAAATCTAATTTTTGGTTGCAAATATTGTTCTCCTACCACACTATCTGAGCAACATGCCTGGGAAAAAGTGAGGCTGTGGTGGAAGGGGAATTAGGCTTGGTCTTGCCTCCTCTTCCTCCACCTCAACATCACACCCAGTACAGTCCACAGTACCCTTGCTTCCCCCGTGTCCCATTTCTCCCACCATATAACTTGAATGTATGGAAACACAGATGGGTGAGTCTCAAGAGCTGTTCACACATTCTATACCATGGTCATCAGAAATGTACTTAAAAGCTTCACAGAGTCAAGAGGAGGAAATCTGCATGGATGCCCAAATTTTTTTTTAGCTTGGATTCGGGTCAGGACAAAGTAGGGTTCAAGCAGGATCCTGACACTGGTCATCAGACGTTAACCCCTGGGGGGTAATCCTGATGAAACTCAGACATCTGAGGCTCAAGGGGACTTTACTGTGCTGTCTGGGCAGGAAGAGGTGGAGGGTGACTCCAAAGGAATGTGATAATAGAGGATAATGATAATGAAGTGTTAGATACCAGTTGGCGTGAACATAGAGGCACACAGCTGAGTAGATCATCTGAGGAGGAAAATGAGAAGGTAACATTGCGCTGTATGTTGCAGACACGTAATGATGCAGCCACGCCGAGCAATGCATCCTCAGCCACAACTGTGGCTGTGACCAGCAGCGTCTGCGGGTCTGCAGCTCGCAGGGGTGGCAAGGGTTGCCAAGCCTGGGCCTATTTTGACACTTCAAAGAATAAGCCAACTCATATAATCTGTCAACTTTGCAAAAAAATACCGAGTGGAGGTAAATAGTGCAATAATTTGACTACTACTTGTATAAACCTTCACATGTGCAATCAACATGGGTTACTCTGGTAATCCCTCTGGGTAAAAATGCATACCTCAACAACCATCAGCTGCCCCACCAATTGCATCCACTGCTTCTTCTTCCTCCTCCTTTGTTACCGTGCCAACTATTGAGACACAGGTCTTCGTGTGCAGAACCTCGGGTTCTTTACCTGCTCTAGTCACGCTGACTGAGAACCTGCTGTCAGCTGTAATTGATGCGGACACGCCTGCTGTTTTAGACCCATCTCAGAGAACAAGCACACCACATCTTTAGCAATCCACTGTAACATCTTCACCTGCACCCCTCACGGTCCAGCACTTTGTCCGGTTCACCGTACTCTGCCCTCTCTCAGCACTGCAGCCAGCCCATAGTAGCGCAGTTGTGGTCACATAACAGATTGTTTCCTCTTACACATGACAAAGCTAAGAGGTTGAACTCCACCATCTACAATCTGTTGGCCATGGAAATGCTACCTTTCCGTCTGTTATATACAGAAGGTTTTCGAAAGCTCATAGCCATCACAGTCCCACAGTACCAATTGCGGAGTCACCATTATTTTTCTAAGAAAGCTGTGCCTGCACTACACCAGCATGTCACAAACAACATCACCCATTCCTTTACTAAATCTTTGTCTGTCAGGGTGCATTTCACCACAGACAATTGGACAAGTAAACATGGCCAAGGGCGTTACATTTGGCTGACTGGGCACTGGGTGACTCTGGTGGCTGTGGGGGCAGGCACTGCTCCACAAGTCTTGGAATGCCCAAAGCTTTCAGGACAAACCTCTACTTTAACACTTCCTCCACTGCTTCTGAATCCTCCTTTTTATCCTCTAGGGCAGTGTTCCCCAACTCCAGTCCTCAAGAGCCACCAACAGGTCATGTTTACAGGATTTCCTCCGTATTTTACAGGTGATGAAATTCCTGCCTGTTAAGATGATGCAATAATCACCTGGGCCTTGCAAAGGAAATCTTGAAAACATGACTTATTGGTGGCTCTTGAGGACCAGAGTTGGGGAACACTGCTCTAAGGCATCCCCCTGTACCCTCAACCTCTGCCTTAATGATACATAAATTCCAACACTGCACAGCAAATTCCCACCACCTCCGTACTGCGCAGCCAGGGCTCATCGCAATCAGGCAGTGTTAAAATTGATATGCCTTGGAGATTGCAGTCATACAGCTGAAGAGTTTTGGATAGCTCTCTAGGCTGAGTTTGATCAATGGCTGTCTCCGCTTAACCTGCATCCAGGGAAGGCTGTGTCCGATAATGGTGCAAACCTGGAGGTGGCCCTACAGTGATGCAAGCTCACACACGTGCCTTGCATGGCTCACGCCCTCAACCTGGTGATACAGCATTTTCTCCGCCACTATCCTGGCCTGGATGAGCTGCTCCAGATCGCATGCAAGCTATGTGCTCATTTCTGCTATTTGCACCCCTCAGGTCATCGACTTGCATCGATACATAGGTTTTTGTTTATGCCAGTTAACAGGTTGATTTGCGATGTGCTGACACAGTGGAATTCCACTCTGCACATGTTGAAGTGACTGTGGCAGAAGCAATGAGCCCTGATGCAGTATGTCACGTTGTATAGCCTGGACCAATGCAGTACGGACATTGCGCATATCACGTTTATGGAGTGGGCGCAGATTAAGGACCTCTGCATCCTTCCGCGTAATTTTGAAATGGATACTATGATAGTTAGCGACTGAAAAACCAGAGCAACGGACCAGGAAAACCACCAGAAAGTATACCAATCCAAGGGAAATTTAAAAATTAAGCCTTTATTCTCAACAGGTGGCAAATGGTTACATAAAATGTGCATGAGATAATATATAAATGTACATAAAAAAATCAATAATTGCGCAGTAACAGGATAAAATCATATTAATTCCCAGCAAGAAAATCACCCCAGATACCACATTATTAGGATTTTTTGCTTTAGCTGTGCCAATATATCAACAAAACAAGTGCTAATCCGTGAAAAGTATTATAAAGTATTAAATATGAAAAAAGGGGGAAAGTAAAAAATATTTAGCAATTAGAAAGTGCAATTATGCAATATTGCAAAGATATATATATATGGGCAAAAAATATAAAGTGCCAAAGTGCTGTGGCCACAATGAAGGTCAGAACCTGTTCAAACCACATCAATCATGTGAAAATATGTGCAAAAAATGCTCAAAACAGCATAGCAATAAATCTTACTCATATACCTGTGGGGGGCTGGGTCCCGTATCTGCGTACACCCGATGCATGTTTCGGAGCACTGTCCTTCGTCAGGGGGTGACTAATCCAGGCAATAATGGGGGTTTTTATAGTGTGCTCATTCCGAGCACTGTGGCCTGGGTATAGACGGCACATGCGCGGTCAGGAGGTCCCGGAAGTTCCGGCCTCCGCGTCACATGACCGGCTGAACAGGGACGGAGTACCTGACATAACCAAGGGAACATGGACGCGGAAAGCCGGGACTCCAGGACACAGACCGGGCATGCGCACAGCCCGAGACACAGTGTGGGAAGATAAGGTATAACGCAAGAAATATAAGTGAATGGGGACACTATGTGGAGGATAAAAGTATAAATTGGAGCACATCTATATATATCTCACACTATATCTAGGATGTTAATAAGATATGTGGACAAAAAGGAGTTGGAATATTAACATAAAAGTTGGATATGTACACAAAGATATATCTATGTTAAAAATATGGCCATATTAGATAACATGCCATATAGAGCAGAGATGTACCCATACCCCGAAACAGCTATGTTTTGGCATAGGTGGTTTTCCTTTTTGGATGCTGCCCTTCCCGTGGTTGTTCCTTCCCGGTAAAAGATCTGGCTATTTATTGCTTGCGTTGAGAAACACGTGATGGTGTCTCTGCGGCTTTTCTACATGCATTTGCATATTTCCCATAAGGGATGGGGGCAGTGTTCTGGATCACTGCTCTGAGAAACACGTGATGGTGTCTCCGCGGTGTTGGATGTTTTGATCTCCCCGAGGTCATTCATCCTTATGTTTATAGTCTTTTTACTAGGCACTGCTCCTAATAGCCAGTTTCCTACTCCACACTGATAAGGGGCAAATACCCAAAAACAGCTGTCTGTGGATGGATACCATGTTTTGGCATAGGTGGTTTTCCTTTTTGGATGCTGCCCTTCCCGTGGTTGTTTCTTCCCGGTGAAAGACCTGGCTATTTATTGCTTGCGTTTAGAAACACGTAATGGTGTCTCCTCAGCTTTTCTACATCCACTTCCTTACTATCCTTAAATTTTTCTGAGAATAGTAGTCTACAAAACTGATATTTGTGCCACCTGTGTGTGGCTCAGCATGAAAGCAGGTAGAGCTGTTCTATGTGGTATCAGGGCTCCCAGCAAAAGAGGCCTACAACGATCCCTCACTTACCTCGTCTTACTGTGATGCTCATTTGAAAGCTGTAAATGCTGTCTCAGACCCGATACCTCATGCATGGCTGATTGCTGCAGTTCCATGCTACAATTTGTACTGTAGGTGAATTGAGGCCACTTTCCTGGTGTCTGTCTCTCATTCAATGTGTTTTGGCAGCATTTGGGGCCATTATAAGGTGTTGTGGATGCATTTGTTTTTGCCTCCCATTAATATGAATGGCGTTCAGTTATGTTCAGCGTATATTTAATGAATTTATCAGTGAATATTGCAAATTCAGCGATCGTAATAGGAACCGAACATTGAAATATTCGCTCATCTCTACTTATAAAAAACAGAAAGTCAAATATTTAAGTGTTAAATGCACCTCAATAGAAGGTGCTCACAGAGAATAAATCTTTAAGTAAGTCCAAGGTTAAATATATAAATAATAAAGAAATGTCCTACGGTAAGTAAACCCAAAAGTAACACCACATCTAGATAGAGCCTCTAATTATATGTACCAGAGAAAAAAGTCTGTGCCCTACCACACAATTCAAGCGAGAAAGAAACATAATGATAGTCAGACAATAATGACTAAAAATAAACAGGTATTAGTCAACAGGGCAGGTATACCAGGCTGTGGTTTCCCAAATAACCATATATATCAACAACAGAATAAATTTTAGATGATGCTGGTGAAGATCAGCTGCTCATTCAGCCCATGTGTGCTCACAGATTTAAGCCAGTAGATCCATCTAGTTTCCCGCTGTATGATCCTCTGATCCCAAACTCCCTGTCTGGCATATAGTGAGATGGCCTCTATCACCTGGAATGATATTGACTCACTATAGCCTCTAGGTACCGTATTGACATGACGTTCCAGTGGTGTATCCCTGCCATGTCTGATGTCCCCGAGATGTTCTCTGATGCCAACAGGAAATTCACACTGTTTTTTTTCCCACATAATCCCTGGGACATGTACTCGTGCAGAGATACACCACACCTGCCATTCTACAGTTAGCAAAGCATCTCATTTGATAACTCCTGTTTGTAGTTGAGCTGGTAATTTGTCTCGAGGAGCAAATGTAAAAGGTGAAATGACCATACTAGAACGTACCCAGTGACCTATTAATAAGCCATGTACTTTCTTTTTTTGGAGGGGCAAAGTGACTGTGTACAACACAGTCTCTCAGTGACTTTCCCTCCCTATAAGTTACTGATGAGTAAGGAGAGATAAGGTCACAGAGATCCAGGTCAGATCTCAGAATTTCCCAATGTCTATTTAGGATCTTAGTCACTTTTTTGACTGATCATCAAGCGTGCTGCTCAAACATGTCATAGGGTTGGGGGTTCTTGGGATGAGGAGAGAGGGTCTGTTGGTATTTAAGGCAAAGTCATAAGCCGAGTTCACTATACCTTCAGTTTATCCCCTCTCACTAAACCGATTTGATAAGTCCCTGGCTTGAGTTCCAAAGTCAGTCAATGAAGAACGATTCCATAGTCTGAGGAATTGCCTTTTAGGAATTCTGGTTCGCAAGAGGAAGGAGTGATGGCTTTCCCACCTGAGGAGGCCATTGGTTACCGTGGGTTTGCAAAAAAATTAGGTTCTGAGAGAGCCATCAGTGGTTTTTATAATAGAGACATTAAGAAATGCAATACGATCAGCATCAATCTCATAAGTGAAGAAAAGTCCAAGATCATTTGTGTTAATATAATCCATAAAACCCATAAATGGTCCATGGACACCATTCCAAAGCATGATGATGTCATCAATGTAGCCCCCAGAACAGTATCTTTGGGCACCAGATGACATCCCAATCCCTGAACATGAATGTATCCTACAACCAGCCCAAGTGCAAGTTGGCATACATGGGGCGCAGGGTCTCCCCATCGCTGTGCCCCTGAGCTGTTAGTAGAATTTGCCATTAAACAGTAAAAAGTTGTGCTTAAGTACAAATTCAAGAAGCTCTAGGAGAAATTCATTGTGCGGCCCTAGATGAATACGCCTACTACTGAGGAAATGTCTGATGGCATTGAGGCCATCCTTTTGTCGAATGCTGCTATACAGTTCCTCAACGGAGGCAATGATAGTACCAGGGTGAACAGATAAACCCTCCTTCTTATTAAGCAAATTGGTAGTGTCTCTCAGATATGAGGGGAGGGCCATCACAAAGGATCTAGATACTAGAGTTCTGGGAAAGAGCATCCACCCCTGAGACCATAGGCAGTCCTTTTAGGGGGGAGATGCCCTTATGAATCTTTGATAGCGCACAAAAAATGGCCACAACTAGAAATTTCAGATGTAAAAAATTGAATTCATTTTTGGAGACTAAGCCAGACTGTAATGCTTCTATCAGAATACCAGTAAGTTCTGAGATAAAATCTTTTGTCGGATCCCTTTTAAGTCAGATAATAGAGTTTGACAAATATCCATATATTTAGTGCTATCTATAATCACGGTGTTCCCACCCTTATCAGATGGCTTGATAATGATATAATTATTGCTGTTCTGGCCATCCAGAGCCCCTTTTTCTGCAAGTGACAGGTTGGGGCGAGTGGTATCCTGTCTGGGATTGATGTTATTTATCTCCCTGGTGATCAATTTTTTGAACATCTCAATACTTCCAAATTCATTTGATGGAAGCATATGTGTACTTTTCAAGTTCAAATCCATAAATGGATCAGTCCCAATGGCTCTACTCACTTCCTCCAATAGTTCCGTTAGTACCCTCAGGTCCGGTTGCTCATCCGAGGAAATATCCAGTTGTTGGCATTTCATTTTTTTTAAAAAACACTCCTCCATTTCAGTTTCCTAGTATATATATGTTGATGTCCTTGATTCAAAGAAATGAGTCAAACCTTGTCTTGGGGACACAGGTTAGACCCCTGTTTAACAGTGATCTTTCCAGATCTGACAGATTATGCTCAGAAAGATTAATGACCTGGTTATTCTGCAGAGCTACCTTGTTGGCAATAGGACCCTTGTTTAGTGGCTAACTGTGGTCAGTTAAGTTTGTTGATTGTTGGGAGAGGCAGTGCGATTTCGTAAATAATATGGAATCAGTTCCAAATTCTCTAAAAAAGAGGAGGAAGTCGATCCACAGGATGAAGGACCTCTTGATGTGGCCCTCTCCGTAGACTGTCCCTGCCATCTCTTATACTTGCCTCCTTTTCCCCAACCCCTAGGTTTAGAAAATTGCCTAGAGGGAAGACTCCTAAATGCAGAATCAATGTCAGATGAATCTATGTCTGAAGAGGAGATGTCTGTCGTAAGGGCTGGTGCAGACTGAATTTACCAAGTGAAGGAAAACAGTGACCAGTGCAGCTAAACTGTCTACATAATACATAATGCTGTTGTGAATGAGAAATGGCTTATTTCATATTTCGTTACATAAAAATATCCAGTACAAAATGTGAAATGTCTGCTGTATAAACAATAATGAAAAAGAATGGCAGGACTGTAATGTGCTTCAGCAGACAATGCCTAGAGGAAATGTTATGGCATGTTCACAGTGTAAATGTTTTAGGGTCAGATCATAGACTAAATACAATAATACAGACAATGTACTCAGTGGGAATAGTTACCTGCAACAATCTTAGGCTCATTGCTTATGTACAATGATTCAGATGATACAGTAGTAGAACCTCAGAAATGCTTCAAATTCACTTCATTTCTTTTTTCTCTTGCTAATACATAAACATTGTAATGGTTGAACGAACATTGGTGGCAATTTACTAAGTTAAATATAATGCAATTTTATCTTGATTTGTGCACAAAAACACTGTGTACATGCCTTCCATTTCATGTTTTACACATTTTTTGCACCGTATTCAATATGAGAGATTACAAAAAGATGATTGGTGGGAAGAAGTCATACTCCAAACATTACGAAGGTAGGCGTTCCAGCTCCTTAAAACAATTTCTTTATTCTTCCAAAAGTTAAAACATGACAGATGGCAGTGTCCTCTTTACATGTGGATAGCTTGGCCGCCAGTGCCTGGTTTTCCATGCACCTGGGGCAGTCAGTGAGCTGGCTAGGGCGTCAAGCCCAAATTTTCTTTTTTATACTCCAAACATGCAGAAAAGTGCGTCAAAGTTTGGTGCAAAAAAGTTTTCAACGGGTAGTCAAAGTTTACACTGTTTAAATGTAAGACTAGTCACTCAGATTTCTGGACACAGTAGCATGTAAAAGCATGTATCATGGTCAAAATGGATGTTATTGTAAACAGTTAAGCAACTTGAAGATAAAATGATCTCTAAAAGGCCTTTCATTTGAATTTTAGCCCAAAAAAAGTATATTGTAAATTTTTTATACCTTAAGAATTGCAAAAAGAAAAATCGGTTTATGCAAAAGTTTGGACACCCTTGGAGCTTTGTGTGCTGAGATAACCCTGACCAATGTTTCAGACTTATTCTCTCTTAACCTCTCACCTAGCCAAATTAGTTCTCATGCTTCGCACTGATGAGGGCCAACAGCCCGAAACATCGTGTCTGCGAATTGAGATACTGATTTGGCTTTTATCCTAAGTCATATTGCACGACTCGTTTAAAGGGTTGAATGTGACTTGTAGGATCGCTACTTCCAACAGGTGGTGCTATAGAGTTTAAGTCCTCTTTTTCTCAGAAGAGGCAATTTGCATATTATATTTCCCAGAGGAGCATTGCACGGCGAATAAGCCTCCTTACCTTGACAAGCCAGAGATGGTATGTCACTCTCCATAAGGAGAAACGATACCCCTTAGACCTCAGTCCAGAGCCTCTCACCTAGCCAAATTAGTTCTCATGCTTCGCACTGACGAGGGCCAACAGCCCAAATCACCGTGTCTGCGAATTGAGATACTGATTTGGCTTTTATCCTAAGTCATATAGCACGACTCGTTTAAAGGGTTGATTGTGACTTGTAGGATCGTTACTTCCAACAGGTGGCGCTATAGAATTTAAGTCCTCTTTTTCTCAGAAGAGGCAATTTGCAGACCTTAGTCTGTTAGGGTTATTATGACTTGTTTACTATCATAAGTAGGAAAGGTCAGGAGAGGCAAATTTCCAGGCTTTATAAAAACCCAGCCTTTCCTAACGTTGTACCAAAAAAATAGCAGCTATGGGTTATTGTAAGCAGCTGCCTAGCACTCTGAAAATGAAAATTGTGGAGGCCTTCAAAGCAGGAGAAGGTTATAAGAAAATAGCAAAGCATGTTCAAGTTGCCCTTTAATCAGTTTGAAATGTAATTAAGAAACGGCAGTTAACAAGGAAAGTGGATGTCAAGATAAGATCTGGAAGACCAAGCAAAATTTCAGTGAGAGATGCTCATAGGATTGTTAACGAGGCAAATCAGAACTCCTGCTTGACTTCAAAAGACCTTTATAAAGATTTAGCAAACTCTGGAGTTGTGGTACATTGTTCTACTGTTCAAAGACACCTGCACAAATATGGCCTTCATGGAATAGTCATCAGAAGAAAACCTCTCCTGATTCCTTCCCATAAAAGTCAGCTTCAAAAGTGTCACAGTTCCACCCTGACAGCTCGGCCATCCAATCTGGTATAGGGGCATGCTGCACTATCAGTATATTGATTGACAGCTCAACTATTTAATCTGAGACTGAGAGGCGTCGGCTGTCTCATGTGTTCATTATTCCACTTAATGGCCATGCTTTTTAACTGAGCTGAGTTTCCCAGTACACTGTCAGACGTACATTCATCTTGTGAGTTTTGTGCTGTGCTCTCTGTGCCTCGAATTCTATATGTTTGATCTGTTGCCTGACCTTGGACTTTGTTCTGACTACCCATCTGTTAAACCCCTTCAGCTCTGATCCGTTATCCTCCCAGTACTCTGACTTTGGAACGTTACCTGACTATGCTTTTGTCTCTTCCTTCTGTTTATGACATACCCCCTGGCTTCTGACCTTGGACTCCTTGACCACTCTGACTCACTGCTTGGCCGTGAGAAGTGACTAGCGTCATAAGAAGTGTGCAAAAGAACATCTAAACAAGCCTGATGTATTTTGGAGACAAGTCCTGTAGATTGATGATGTTAAAATAGAATTCTTTGGCCACAATGCTCAAAGCTATGTGTGGAGAAAGGTATGAGTTCCTGCACCGCTCCCGATTTCGATCGCAGTATTTAGCAGGCAAGCAAAGAGGGAGGAAACCCTTCTGCCCTTGGATTTGCACCATGGTGGCCCGATGTTGTCTTGATGACATCTGGGTCACCGCAGCTAGCAAACTTGCAGGATCATGCTCAGTACATGATCTAACAAGTTTGCCTATCAGTTCAGAGCTGCTCCTGCATTCCTATTTTTTAACTCCTTTGGCATTGTTAAAAGTTATTTTTTCATTCCTATTACTTTTGGGATATTACTAGCACTTGTTTTGCCATCCAGCTTGTCCTATTGAAAGAGGATTGTGAACACCGCAGCAGTGTTTTTTATACTTTCCTTCGTCAAATAAGATTTCGTGATCAGAAGCACATTATGTAGAATGAGTTGTACTCTGGTTGGAATTCAACTGACACTTGAATGGAATGGCTGTCAGACATGTAGAGAAGCTGATTTTTATAAAACTGTGCAGTAGGCTCATGATTTTTGCCAGAACTATATATATATATATATATATATATATATATATATATATATATATATATATATATATATATTATTAATTATTATTATTTTTTGTAATAGCGCCATTTATTCCATGGCGCTTTACATGTAAGGAGGGGTATACATAATAAAAACAAGTACAATAATCTTAAACAATACAAGTCATAACTGGTACAGGAGGAGAGAGGACCCTGCCTGTGAAGGCTCACAATCTACAAGGGATGGGTGACAATACAGTAGGCGAGGGTAGAGCTGGTCATGCAGCGGTTTGGTCGATCGGTGGTTACTGCAGGTTATAGGCTTGTCGGAAGAGGTGTGTCTTCAGGCTCTTTTTGAAGGTTTTGATGGTAGGCGAGAGTCTGATGTGTTGTGGTAGATGGTTCCAGAGTAGGGGTGATACGCAAGAGAAATCTTGTATACGATTGTGGGAAGAGGAGATAAGAGGGGAGTAGAGAAGGAGGTCTTGTGAGGATCGGAGGTTGCGTGTAAGTAAGTACAGGGAGATGAGGTCACAGATGTATGGAGGGGACAGGTTGTGGATGGCTTTGTACATCATGGTTAGGGTTTTGTACTGGAGTCTCTGGGCAATGGGGAGCCAGTGAAGGGATTGACAGAGGGGAGAAGCTGGGGAATAGCAGGGGGACAGGTGGATTAGTTGGGCAGCAGGGTTTAGAATAGATTGGAGGGGTGCGAGAGTGTTCAAGGGGAGGCCACAGAGCAGGAGGTTGCAGTAGTCAAGGCGAGAGATGATGAGGGCATGGACTAGGGTTTTTGCAGATTCTTGGTTGAGGAATGAACTGATTTGTTAAATATTTTTGAGTTGAAGTCAGCAGGAAGTGGAAAGGGCTTGGATATGTGGTTTGAAGGAGAGATCAGCGTCAAGGATTACCCCGAGGCAGCGAGCTTGTGGGACTGGGGAGAGTGGGCAGCCATTTACTAAAATGGATAGGTTCATTGGGGGGTCACGTGACATGGGGGAAAGATGATGAATTCTGCTTTGTCCATGTTAAGTTTCAGAAATCTAGCGGAGAAGAAGGATGAAATAGTGGACAGACATTGAGGGATTCTGGTTAGTAGGGAGGTGATATCTGGTCCAGAGATGTAGATCTGTGTGTCATCAGCATAGAGATGATACTGAAAGCCATGACATTCTATGAGCTGTCCCAGGCCAAAGGTGTAAATGGAGAAGAGCAGGGGTCCTAGGACTGAACCTTGTGGGACTCCGACAGATAGGTGGCGAGGTGAGGAGGTGGTGTGTGAGCGGAAGACGCTGAAAGTCCGGTCTGTTAGGTAGGATGAGATCCAGGATAGGGCCATGTCTCTGATGCCAAGGGATGAGAGGGTCTGTAATAATAGGGAATGGTCCACTGTGTCAAAGGCAGCCGACAGGTCCAGGAGGAGGAGGACAGAGTAGTGTCGCTTGCTCGTGGCAGTTAAGAGGTCATTGGTGACCTTAGTTAGGGCAGTTTCAGTGGAGTGGTGTGACCGGAAGCCAGATTGTAAGCGGTCGAAAAGGGAGCAAGAAGAAGAGTTGGGAGGACAGTTCAAGGTAGACATGTTGTTAAAGTAGCTTGGAGGCATAGGGGAGAAGTGATATAGGGCGATAGCTAGATACAGAGGATGGGTCAAGAGAGGGCTTTTTGAGGATAGGTGTGATGGAGGCATGTTTAAAGCTTGAGGGGAAAACACCAGTTGTTGTTAGTGATAGGTTGAAGAGATGGGTTAGGGTTGGAATAAAGACTGTGGTGAGGTTTGGGATGAGGTGGGATGGGATCGGGTCAAGTGCACAGGTGGTGAGATGTGATCTTGAGAGTAGAGTGGAGAGTCGCTCTTCTGTAATGGTGGAGAAGTTGGTTTTGGAGGTGGGAGGGCTGGGAAGTCAAGAGGAAGGGCTCTGGGGGTTGTTGACCAAAACTGTCTCTGATGTTATCAATCTTCTGCTTGAAAAATGAGGCAAAGTCTTCAACTGAGATGAGTGGGGAGGGAGGAGGTGCTGGGGACGGAGGAGAGAATTGAAGGTGTTGAATAACTGTTTAGGGTTGTGAGACAGGGAGGATATGAGAGATGAGAAGTAGGTTTGTTTAGCTGTGGCGAGTGTGGTCTTGAAAGTAGTGAGGGACTGCTTGAATGCGATGAAGTGCTCGTTGGAGTGGGATCTTTTCCATCTGCGCTCAGCAGCCCTGGAAGCTCGCCTCAGTTCTTTGGTCAGGCTGGTGTGCCAGGGCTGTCTGTTGATTTTGCGAGCTTTGGTATGTGTAAGTGGGGCAGCAGATTCCAAGCTATTGTGGTGTTATATAGAGCGGCAGCGTCATCCGCATTGTGTAAGGAACTTATATCTGTGAGAGGGAGGAGGGATTCAGAGAATGAGTGTAGGTCAAGGTGTTTAAGATTTCTGCGAGGGTGTGGAAGTTTGTGGGGTGGGGATTGTAGACATGGAGTGGAGAGGAAAGAGAATGTGAAAAGGTTGTGGTCAGAGAGAGGAAGAGGTGAGTTAGAGAGGTTAGATATGGAGCAGAGGCGGGTGAAGATGAGGTCCAGTGTGTGGCCATCTTTGTGGGTGGCTGCAGAAGACCATTGAGTGAGGCTGAAAGAGGAAGTGAGAGATAGAAGTTTAGTGGCAGCTGAGAGGGAAGTGTCAATGGGGATGTTGAAGTCACCCATGATGATAGTAGGGATGTCCGCAGAAAGGAAATGAAGTAGCCAGGTGGTGAAGTGGTCAAAGAAGGTGGTGGCTGGCCCTGGGGGGTTGTAGATGACAGCCAGTTGGAGGTTGGATGGGGAGTAGATGCGCACGGAGTGCACCTCAAAGGAAGAGAGGGTAACAGAGGGTGGCAGTGGGATTGGGGTGAAGGAGCAGGTATCTGACAGGAGAAAACCAACTCCTCTGCCATGTTTGCTGCTGGTGCGGGGGGTGTGAGAAAGGTGGAAGCCACCATATGAAAGTGCAGCAGGAGAGGCTGTGTCAGAAGGGGTGAGCCAGGTTTCGGTGATGGCGAGGAAGGAAAGTTTGGTAGTAACAAAAATATCATGGATGTAGGAAAGCTTGTTGCAGACAGAGCAAGCGTTCCACAGAGCTCCTGTTAGTGGGACTGGGGAAGCGGGGGCTGGGTGAATGGGTATAAGGTTAGAGAGGTTACCAAAGGTTGTGATAGAGCGTGGATGGGAGGTAGAAATGACTGTGGGAATGTGGTGAGGAGGACCAGAATTTGGAGAGATACCACCAGCAGTGAGAAGGAGCAGAGAAAGTGTTAGCAGGTGGGAGCAGGAGAGGGCATGAGGGGGCTGCCTGTGTTTGGAGACAGAGGATTGTATGTTAAGGAACAGTTTTGAGGAGGAGGTGAGGTGGATGGGGAGGATTGAGGTATATATATATATATATATATATATATATATATATATATATATTGTACCCATGAATAAATATTTTTATGAAAAAAAATACACATATTTGGTATCGTCATATCCGAAACGACCCTACCTATAAAATTGTCCCACTAATTAACCCCTTTAAAAAAAGGCAATAAACAAACAGAAAGTGGAATGAAATGCGATAAAAAAGATGAATCTAAATAAAAATGGTATTGCTGCAAACGTCATCTTGTCCCGCAAAAAACAAGTATCCAGCTCTATCAGCAGAAAAATTAAAAAGTCATAGCTCTCAGAATAAAGCGATGCAAAAATAATTATTTTTTCAATAAAATAGCTTGTGTAAAAGCGCCAATACATAAGAAAAGCAATGTAAATGTGGTATCGCTGTAATCGTACTGACCCAGAGAATAATTTTATCAATTTTACCACATGTGGAATGGCTTAAGCTCCCCTCCAAAAATGCAATTCCTGAATTGCTGGTTTTGTTCATTCTGCCTCCCAAAATTTGGAACAAAAAAGTGATCAAAAAATGTAATGTGTCCAAAAGTGTTGTGAATAAAAGTGACAACTTCGGCAAAGAACAAGCCATCACATGACTCTATGGGCCGAAATATGGCACAATGATAGTTTTCAAAATATCTCAATGCAAAAACTAGTTTTTGCAGAAAAAAGTGTCTTTTATTTTGTGTGTGATAGCAGCCTAACATAAAAATCTGATATAAATCTGGTATCGCAGTAATCTCACCGACCCAAAGAATGAGGTTGCCAAATCACTTATACCATAGAAGGAGCAGCGTAAAAAAATATAACCAATTTGTCACCTACTATTAATTTGTTAATTCTGTCTCCCAAAGATTGCTGTAAGGTTCCTCTCACATTTATCCTGTGCTTTGAGCTGCGAGTTTACACCAAGGTTTCCATGTAACTCTCTGAAATACCCGATTCAGACAAAACCCCCAGAGGAAGATTCCCTATAATGAGGCAGATGGAGGCACTGTGGATGCCGTCTTGCCCGTTATCCAGTAGTGTCTGTCTTTATAGGCATGCTTATAAGCATGGTCCGCCACAATTTTGTGCACTTCTGAAAAAAAGGACAAGGCTGAACAGAGGCTAGCCCTGCTGCCTCATTATAGTGAATGGATCTCTCATGGGTTTCATCTGAATCACGTCACTCAGAAATTTAGATGGAAACCCCCAAAGTAAGTGCTCAGTATAGAGCGCTGGATAAATGTGATCCAAAACATTATGTAAAATGTTCCCAATTAAATCTTCTACTCAATCCACAAATAAACTTGCCACTCAGGTTTGTCATCTGTCAATGGAAATAAGCGAAATTGGCCTGCCCCCCCCCCCCCAAAGAAATTCAGCTAATTCTGTGCTCCCAAACTCAAATGCCCCCTCCCTTCTGAGCCCCACAGTGTGCCTAAACCACATTTCCACATGTTTTACATTTCTATAGCAATGAGAGCCCACCTAATTTACATGTGCATGACTCCAGAAGCATGAACTGGGCAAAACGTACTGGGCACTACAATGTACTGGGCACTAGAACATACTGGTTACAACAACGTAATGGTCACTACGATGGCAAATTGAAATTTTTACATAGTGACATTCGCTGCTGTTAGTTTCTGGAAAACACCCATGAAGTCAAAATCATCACTACACCTGTAGATAAATTCCCAAAGGGTTATAATTTAACAAATGGGGTCACTTGAGGGGGATTCTGCATTTCTAGCACTTAGAGGCTCTGTATATATAATCTGCAAACTATTTTTGGAAAATCTACACTCAAGGAGGCAAAAAGCGCTCCGTCCCTCCTGAGTCTTGCTGTGTGGCTAAGCAGTACGGTAAAACCATGTATAGGGTATGTAAAATTTGGGACTTAAACAAAATTTTGGTTCTAAAGATATAATTATTTTTTTCTTCACTGCATAATGGTATACAATTCTATGACACACCTGTGGGGACTAGAGTTGAGCAACTTTTACTTTTTTAGGATCGAGTCGGGTTTCGTGAAACCCGACTTTGTCAAAAGTCGGGTTGGGTGAAATCGGCCAATTATTTCGAAAAGTCGGGGGCCGACCGAAACACGAAACCCAATGCAAGTCAATGGGGAATCAAAGTCGGCAGTGAGTGGATGACAGGAAAACACCTACAGTGCCCTTTTTAATGCCAAAAACATCAATTCTTATTTCTTAAGCTTGTCAATCTTAATTTACTTAATAATAATAGTTAGGCATTGAAAACAGGGGGTCATTTGGCTAAAGTTGTGGGGGGGTAGGGCTGGCTCAAGATTTTCGTGGGCACAGGAAACGTGGAATACGTCACGGCGGTGGAGCAGGGAGAGGTAAGTATTTCAACTTTGCAAGTGCTGTGATCCTGAGCAAGCAGGGGGGGCCCACTCGTTGGCACTTGGCACTGGCACAGGGCCCCTCATAGTACGGCGGTGTGTTTGATGGCGGGTGGCGTCTCCCACTGCCAGAGACACTTTTGCATACTATGAGGGACCCTGTGCCAGTGACGTCGCCAACGAGTATGCCCCCTCACCTGATGAAGGAGCCTGCATGTTCATCTGCACCTTCCTCTTTGTCCCCGTGTAAGGTGGTATAGTATGCGGGAAGGGGAACCTGACTTTCAGCAGGGTCAGATTCAGGCTGTGTAGAGTGCAAGGGGAATGTAGTGGTTTAGGTCAATGTACCAGCAGACTCATCTAGCAGTGGCTGGGCAATAGGTAGGATGAGGAGGAAACACAGATATAGGCCCAAATAATAAAGTAGGCTAAATGCAGTTCAAAATTGGTAACAGGACTAAACAGGCGGCATAGCTTTGTTCAGTGGAGGACAACTGTAATGAGTGGCGCAGACACAGTTAGGCCCAGTGTGTATAACAACGCAATCTAAGTGGCAGAAAGTGGCTGGCTGATATACGACAAACTAACCAGACAGAAGTATATCCACTTTGTGAGAATTTGAATCTCACTTTTTTGGGGGAGACTAAACTAAAACTCAGGCCCAGTGTATAAAGCACCACAATGTAAGTGGCAGAAAGTGGCTGGAAGATATATGAAAAAATACAAGGATTGTAGTACAATTTCAATCTCCCTACAATGATCTCAGGAAAAGTATGGCAGCAATAAAAAGGACTGTTGCACACAAAAGTGTGGAAAAAGAAACAAGAGAACTGTGCAGAAAGGAGCAACAGGATTTTTGCTATTAAAAAAGCAGTTGGTTTGCAAAGCAGCGTGCAAACAGCAATGCAGCTATCAGGGAGCCTTATAAGGCAGCCTAATAAGCTACAGAGCTGATCCACAAAAATATAGCCTCCACTGCTCCTGCAAACAAATGGTGGTGTTGGATAGTGGAAATCGCTACAGCGCAAACAGTTTCGGGGCTTAATCTTCACTCCCTAACTATATCCCTTCTTCTGATGAAGCTGCGGCAACCTCTCCCTATGCTAAGATCGGCAGAAGTAAGATGGTGGTCGGCATGCACGCCCCTTTATAGCCCCTGTGACGTCGCAGAAAGCAAGCCAATCACTGTCATGCCCTTCTCTAAGATGGTGGGGACCGAGACCTATGTCATCACGCTGCCCACACTCTGCGTGCTCCTTGATTGGCTGAAAAATGGTGCTGAAAGCATCATACGAAACGCGACTTTGGCGCGAAGATCGCCGACCTCATGGCCGATCACAGACTAAGATTGGGTCGGGTTTCATGAAACCCGACTTTGCCGAAAGTCGGCGATTTTTGAATTTGTCCTATCCGTTTTGCTCAGCCCTAGTGGGGACAATATGATCACTGCACCCCTAGATGCCCTAGATGAATTTACTGTGATGTGTACTTTTTGAAATGGTGTTTCTTTTGTTGGATTCTCCTTTTCTGACTCCTCAGGGGCTCTATCAATGTCACATGGCACCTTCAGACCCTTAAAATTTTAACTCCAATATGGCACTTCTTCCCTTCTGAGCTTTTCAATGTGCCTCCAAAGTAGTTTTTGACCACATAACGAGTGTTAGCATACTCAGGAGAAATTGCACAACAAATTTTGGGTTCAATTTTCTCCTGTTACATTTGTAAAAATAAAAATATTGAGGCTAAAATAACATTTTTGCATTAAAAAAGTGATTTTTTTTATTTTGACGGCTATAAACTTCTGTGAAGCACCTGTGGGTTCAAGGTGCTCACCAAACATCTAGTTACATTCCTTGATGGGTCTAGTTTCCAATATTGGGTCACTTGTGGGGGGTTATGCTTGTTTAGGCACATCAAGGGCTCTTCAAATGCAACATGACACC
The DNA here is from genome assembly GCF_032444005.1 of Ranitomeya imitator. Classification (NCBI taxonomy): domain Eukaryota; kingdom Metazoa; phylum Chordata; class Amphibia; order Anura; family Dendrobatidae; genus Ranitomeya; species Ranitomeya imitator. Next base: position 740,000,563 of record NC_091283.1, read on the forward strand.
TGCAGTCCATTCCAACAAAATCTGTGTTCAAAAATGTCACTCCTTTCTTTCTGAGTGACATTTTTGCTTCCAAACAGTAGTTTTTCACTGCATATCAGATATCTGTGTACACAGGAGGAATTGCACAACATTATTTGAGGTCCATTTGCTTCTGTTACCTTGTGAAAATAAAACAATTGGGTCTAAATTAATTTTTTTGTGGGAAAAATTAGTTTTTTTATTTTCACGGCTCTATGTTATAAACTTCTGTGAAGCCCCTAGGGGTTTAAGGTGCTTACCCTACATCTAGATAAGTTTCCTGAGGGGTCTTGTTTCCAGATTGGTTTCACTTGTGGGGAGTTTACACTGTTTAGGCACATCAGGGGTTCTCCAAACACGACATGGTGCCTGCTAATAATTCCAGCAAATTTTGCATTCACAAAGTCAAATGGCGCTCCTTCCTGTCCGAACCCGACCATGCGTCCAAACAGTAGTTGTCACCCACAGATGGGATATTGGTGTACTCAGGAGAAATTGCACAACAAATTCTGTGGTGCAACTTCTCCTGTTACACTTGTGAAAATAAAAAAAAAATTATGTGGGAAAAAAACATTTCCGTGGGAAACATGGTGCTCCTTCCCTTCTAAGCCCTGCTGTGTGCTAATCAGTGGTTTCCCCCCCATATTTAGTATCAGCGTGCTCAGAAGAAATTGCACAATAATGTTTGAGGTCCATTTTTTTCTGCTACCCTTGTGGAAATGAAAAAAAAAATCTAAAGTTAAATTTTTGTGAAAAAAAGTTAAAGGTTCATGTTTTCCTTCCACAATTTGAAAATTCCTGTGAAGCACCTGAAGGGTTAATAAAGTTATTGAATGTGGTTTTGAGCATTTTGAGGGGTGTCATTTTTAAAAGTGTCACTTTTGGATATTTTCTGTCATATTAAAGTCACTTCAAATATAATGTGGTCCCAAAAAAAATGGTTTTGTAAATTTTCTTGAAAAAATGAGCAATCGCTGGTCAACTTTTAACTCTTATAACTTTCCAAAATTGTGCTCTTGTAAAGTAGATGTGTAAAATGTTATTTATTAACTATTTTGTGTGACATAGCTCTCTGGTTTAAGGGCATAAAAGTAAAAAATGTGAAAATTCCTAAATTTTCAAAATTATTGCCAAGTTTCTGTTTTTTTTAACAAAAAAGCGCAAGTCATATAGAAGAAATGTTACGACTATCATGAAGTACAACATGTCTTGAAAAAACAATCTCAAAATCAGTGGGATGTGTTGAAACATTCCAGAGTTATCACCTCAAAGTGACACTGGTCAGAATTGTAAAATTTGGCCTGGACATGAAGGTGAATATAGGCTTGGGGCTGAAGGGGAAAAGACGTAATGTGCACATCTCCTAACTCCTAAGAACACAGGCTCCAATTCATTAAGATTGGATCTTCATACGACAGCCTTAATAGCAGTGTGTAGGAATAAAATTTGTCATATTCATTAAGAGACGCACGCCACTTAATGAATTCAGCACATCTCATTAGTAGCGTTAGCATTCGTGCGCCTCACCAGAAATGTTCCTGCAGTAAAAGAGTCAAAGACTAGAGTAACATTTCTAGCCTAAGAAACGGCACCACCTTTGATGAATTTGATGAGCGGGCTCGGACATGCCCAATTCTGCGCCCGCTCTTCCTCAGCTCTGCAGCCTGGTTTTGTCAGAGCTGCCTAAAACTGGCATCAAAAAACACCGAAAGTTGCAAACATTTCTGACAAAAAAATGCTTTGATGAATTGGGATCATAGTGAATTATTATTAAAGCAGAAATGTCTAAGATTGGTTATATACAACGAGTGTCCAGGGTTTCCATTTTCACCTTTTGTTTATTCTGTTTATGCCTCCTCCTTCCTAAGATATTGTTATCATGTACAAATAAATACACCTCATATTTCTTAAATAACACTACCAGTTTTCCAAATTATTTACAGTAAAGAATGTAGTTGTCTATTCATTTCAATAGATATGTACATTCTCTCCAAACAGCATCGACCCTACAAAGGCAGCTACAATATCTGCTAATTATTTTTTGTCCTGTTTAACCAAAATTTCATATCTGATTAAACACAAGGATAAATTGCACTAATCTCCAGGAGCAATGTATGAGTCGACATCTCAGGAGGGACGCAGGTGTGTTGCAACGGTACCATCTGGTAAGAACACTTGCCAAGCATGAATACACTTCTTTGTTATTGTATAAAGCTCATGAATGATGAATACAGAACACGTGCACTTTGTATCTATTCCACTTGCAAAGTGTTAAAAGGGCGTATTATGGGAGAAAGGGGTTTCCCAATAGCCCTCAGGTAACAATGATTCAGTGTTACAAATCATTGGATCCAATGCTACAGAGGTCTGTATGGTAAAGCAGAGTCCTAGAAAAGCAAAAAACCTAAAAAAAAAAAGGATCCCTAAAATATAACTTTTAATAGGGGTAAGTTAAAAAAGTAATTCTATTTTCATTATAACAATATTAACTGGGATACAAATATATATACAGTGGGGCAAAAAAGTATTTAGTCAGTCAGCAATAGTGCAAGTTCCACCACTTAAAAAGATGAGAGGCGTCTGTAATTTACATCATAGGTAGACCTCAACTATGGGAGACAAACTGAGAGAAAAAAATCCAGAAAATCACATTGTCTGTTTTTTTAATATTTTATTTGCATATTATGGTGGAAAATAAGTATTTGGTCAGAAACAAAATTTCATCTCAATACTTTGTAATATATCCTTTGTTGGCAATGACAGAGGTCAAACGTTTTCTGTAAGTCTTCACAAGGTTGCCACACACTGTTGCTGGTATGTTGGCCCATTCTTCCATGCAGATCTCCTCTAGAGCAGTGATGTTTTTGGCTTTTCGCTTGGCAACATGGACTTTCAACTCCCTCCAAAGGTTTTCTATAGGGTTAAGATCTGGAGACTGGCTAGGCCACTCCAGGACCTTGAAATGCTTCTTACGAAGCCACTCCTTCGTTGCACTGGCGGTGTGCTTTGGATCATTGTCATGTTGAAAGACCCAGCCACGTTTCATCTTCAATGCCCTTGCTGTTGGAAGGAGGTTTGCACTCAAAATCTCACGATACATGGCCCCATTCATTCTTTCATGTACCCGGATCAGTCGTCCTGGCCCCTTTGCAGAGAAACAGCCCCAAAGCATGATGTTTCCACCACCATGCTTTACAGTAGGTATGGTGTTTGATGGATGCAACTCAGTATTCTTTTTCCTCCAAACACGACAAGTTGTGTTTCTACCAAACAGTTCCAGTTTGGTTTCATCAGACCATAGGACATCCTCCCAAAACTCCTCTGGATCATCCAAATGCTCTCTAGCAAACTTCAGATGGGCCCAGACATGTACTGGCTTAAGCAGTGGGACACGTCTGGCACTGCAGGATCTGAGTCCATGGTGGCGTAGTGTGTTACTTATGGTAGGCCTTGTTACATTGGTCCCAGCTCTCTGCAGTTCATTCACTAGGTCCCCCCGCGTGGTTCTGGGATTTTTGATCACTTTTCTTGTGATCATTCTGACCCCACGGGGTGGGATTTTGCGTGGAGCCCCAGATCGAGGGAGATTATCAGTGGTCTTGTATGTCTTCCATTTTCTAATTATTGCTCCCACTGTTGATTTCTTCACTCCAAGCTGGTTGGCTATTGCAGATTCAGTCTTCCCAGCCTGGTGCAGGGCTACAATTTTGTTTCTGGTGTCCTTTGACAGCTCTTTGGTCTTCACCATAGTGGAGTTTGGAGTCAGACTGTTTGAGGGTGTGCACAGGTGTCATTTTATACTGATAACAAGTTTAATCAGGTGCCATTACTACAGGTAATGAGTGGAGGAAAGAGGAGACTCTTAAAGAAGAAGTTACAGGTCTGTGAGAGCCAGAAATCTTGATTGTTTGTTTCTGACCAAATACTTATTTTCCACCATAATATGCAAATAAAATATTAAAAAAACAGACAATGTGATTTTCTGGATTTTTTTTTCTCAGTTTGTCTCCCATAGTTGAGGTCTACCTATGATGTAAATTACAGACGCCTCTCATCTTTTTAAGTGGTGGAACTTGCACTATTGCTGACTGACTAAATACTTTTTTGCCCCACTGTATATATATATATATATATATATATATGTACCTGCTAAACCCTAGAGAGTCACTGTACTTAGTCCTGCCTAGCAGTGGAGGTTGGCACCCTAAATTTCTACGGTAGGTGCCCCCACTCCTCGGCGGCTCACCCTTAGAGTCCCTAAAGTTCTCTACAATACAGGAACCCTGGTGAGCCCTTGTTGTTTTTTTTTAATCATGTTCACTAAATGCTAAAACTTACCTGCCAATATGATTATCCAGGTCATTGTGAGTTCATAGACACGAAGTTTCTTTTTTATTTAAGTGGTGAAAAAAAAAAAACTATGGTAAAAAAGAAATGGTGCCATTTTCCAAGACCTGTAGCGTCTCCCTTTTTTGTGATCTGGGGCTAGGTGAGGGCTTATTTTTTGCATGCTTTTATTGATACCATTTTGATGTAGATATGATATTTTGATCGCCCATTATTGCAATGTAGCGGTGACCCAAAAAAACCTAATTCTGTTGTTTTGAATTTTTTTCTTGTTACGCCGTTTAGCGATCGGGTTAATTATTTTTTTATGTTGATAGATCCGGCGATTCTGTCCAAGGTGATACCAAGATGTGTATATTTCATTTTCTTTTTATTGTTTTATTTTCAAAGGGGGGAAAGGGGTGTGGTTTGAGCTTTTATATATATATATTTTTTTAATATCTTTTAAAACTTTTTTTTTTTTTGCTTTTTGCTTTTTTCAATAGTCTCCATGGAGACTAGAAGCTGCAGCACTTTGGTTTGAACTGATCGCCTGTGTGTAGCAGAAATGCTCACTTGCTATGAACCACAGAGTGGCGCTTGTAGCAATCTGGCAACGCAACCATAGAGGTTTTCTGGAGACTCCTGGTTTTCATGCCAATCCATCGGTGACCCGCGATCATGTAATGAGATCACCGATGCGCGGAATTTATGACGCACTTCTGGTAAGTGTGAGTTAAATGTCACTGTCAGAGATTGACAGCGGCATTTAACTAGTTAACTGCCGCGGGTAGATCCCGATTGGCCATGAGTGGATTGCTGACACATGTCAGCTGTACAAATCAGCTGTCATGTGCCCGGAAAGGTGCGGGTAAAGCGCCGGAGCCCACACCAAACAGGGGGAGTCTGACATCGGCGTGCTATTACGCCTGATGTCAGAAAGGGGTTAAACTTTGACAAATCCTCAAGTCTAGATAGCATTTATTCACAGTTACTGAGAAAATTGAGATCATTAATTGACAGACCGCTCTATCTCATATTCTTAGACTCTCTTGTAACGAAGGTGGTGCCACAAGATTGGAGGATGTCTGATGTGCTACCGATATTCAATAAAGGTTAGAAGGTTGTTTCAGGTACCAACCATCCAGTAAGCCTGACATAATAGTGTGCAAAGTTTTTTAGGGCATTAAAAGAGAAGACCTGAATAAATATATTGCAGAGAATAATATTATAGCTGACAACCCGCATGGCTTCATCAATGATAGGTCGTGTCTAACCAACATGTTGGTTTTCTATGAGGAGGTAAGTGCAAATCTGGATGTTGGTAATTCATCCAATGTGATTTATCTGGACTTTGCAAAGGCATTTGACACTGTACCACATAAAAGCCTTATACTGAAGCTACAGAAGTAAGGACTGGGGGAAACTACAAGTGTTTCTCACTAAATTAGAATATCATCAAAAAGTTAATTTCAGTTCTTCAATACAAAAAATGAAACTCATATATTATAAAGAGTAATTACAAACAGAGTGATCTATTTCAAGTGTTTATTTCTGTTACTGTTGATTATTATGGCTTACAGCCAATGAAAATGCAAAAGCCATTATCTCAATAAATTAGAATAATTAACAAAAAAGGCTTCCTAAGGATTTAAACAGGTCCCTTTGTCTGTTACAGGAGGCTCCACAATCATGGGGAAGACTGCTGACTTAACAGATGTTCAGAAGGCAGTCATTGACACACTCCAAAAGGAGGGTAAGTCACAAAAGGTCATTGCTAAAGGTGCTGGCTGTTCAGAGAGTGCTGTATACAAGCATATTAATGGAAAGTTGAGTGGAAGGAAAAAGTGTGATCGAAAAAGGTGCACAAGCAGCTAGAATAACAACAGACTTGAAAGGATTGTTAAGAAAAGGCCATTCAAACAATTGGGAGAGATTCACAAGGAGAGGAAAGCTGCTGAAGTCATTTCTTCAAGAGCCACAACACACAGACATATCCAGGACAATGGCTAAAAGTGTTGTAATCTTTGTGTCAAGCCGTCTTCCTCAGGTCGCAGTATACAGAGAGTGCGCTGCAGTAAGTATATAAAGGAGCAACAACCAATGAGATTTAAGGAGCAATTATTCGGAACACATGATTAGATGGGATCCATGATTAATTAAGATACAAACACTGTTTAAAAACATATATATCAAAAAAAGTAAAAAAGACAGGATGTAGCATAATATATTATATAACGCTGGGAGCGTCACTCTGTCCGAAGCCTTAATAGACTGCGCAGGCGCGACGCTCCCAGCGTTACATTATAGATGCCGCCGAGAGCAGGGGGTCGAGAGCACGGGGAGATGCCGCCGAGAGCAGGGGGTCGGGAGTATGGGCAGATGCCACCGAGAGCAGGGGGTCGGGAGTACGGGGAGATGCCGCCGAGAGCAAGGGGTCGGGAGCACGGGGGCGCCGTATGTGCGCCCGGCACAGAAAGTTTTTACTTACGCCAGTTCCGGCGCCATTGTCTTTCTCCTCCTGGTGCCGAATCGGCGCCTGCGCAGTACGCGCTTTCCGGCGCCATTTTATTGAAGACACACTGCAGTGTCTTCAATAAAATGGCGCCGGAAAGCGCGTACTGCGCAGGCGCCGATTCCTGCACCAGGAGAAGCAAGACAATGGCGCCGGAACTGGCGTAAGTAACAAATTGCTGTGCCATGAGGCTGTGGCACTTCATGCCACAGCCATTTGTTACTTACGGCATTTCCGCCGCCATTCTCTTTCTCCTCCTGGTGCAGGAATCGACGCCTGCGCAGTACGCGCTTTCCGGCAGTGTCTTCAATAAAATGGCGCCGGAAAGCGCGTACTGCGCAGGCGCCGATTCCTGCTGCCGAATCGGCGCCTGCGCAGTCCGCGCTTTCCGGCGCCATTTTCTTGAAGACACACCTGCAGTGGAGCCGGACGATAGGTGAGTATGGTATTTTTTTTTTTTTATATGGCAGCAGCATACGGGGGCATATAATACAATAGTGGCGCAGGATGGGAGCAGCACATGACAGAACGGGCGCAGGATGGCAGCAGCACATGACAGAACGGGCGCAGGATGGCAGCAGCACATGACAGAACGGGCGCAGGATGGCAGCAGCACATGACAGAACGGGCGCAGGATGGCAGCAGCACATGACATTACGGGCGCAGGATGGCAGCAGCACATGACAGAACGGGCGCAGGATGGCAGCAGCGCATGACATAACGGGCGCAGGATGACAGCAGGATGGGAGCAGCACATGACAGAACGGGCGCAGGATGGCAGCTGCGCATGACAGAACGGGAGCGCAGGATGGGAGCAGCACATGACAGAACGGGCGCAGGATGGCAGCAGCACATGACAGAACGGGCGCAGGATGGCAGCAGCGCATGACAGAACGGGCGCAGGATGGCAGCAGCACATGACAGAACAGGTGCAGGATGGCAGCAGCACATGACAGAACGGGCGCAGGATGGCAGCAGCACATGACAGAACAGGCGCAGGATGGCAGCAGCGCATGACATAACGGGCGCAGGATGGCAGCAGGATGGGAGCAGCACATGACAGAACGGGCGCAGGATGGCAGCAGCACATGACAGAACGGGCGCAGGATGGCAGCAGCACATGACAGAACGGGCGCAGGATGGCAGCAGCACATGACAGAATGGGCGCAGGATGGCAGCAGCGCATGACATAACGGGCGCAGGATGGCAGCAGGATGGGAGCAGCACATGACAGAATGGGCGCAGGATGGCAGCAGCGCATGACAGAACGGGCGCAGGATGGCAGCAGCACATGACAGAACGGGCGCAGGATGGCAGCAGCACATGACAGAACGGGCGTAGGATGGCAGCAGCACATGATGGAGACCATATACCAATATAAATGCTCGCCACCCGGGCGTAGAACGGGTTCAATAGCTAGTAATTATATAAAATCAAATAGAATGAAAACAATAAAATGCATAAAAATAATAAGAGAACGGGGCAAACGTGCAGCCATTAAATGGTTTTTTTCAATGATGATATTTAACCCCTCAGGTGCCAGTGTGCCGAGTTTAAAAATCCCATAACTTTCTCTTCTTACTAAATTGATAAAACGATCAGGCATATCATTTGGTATCTGATCTATGATAGTAAACTTTAGTGAACTTAGGTTCCTATTATGCACTACGAGAAAGTGTTTTGACAGACTATGCATTAAATACCCATTCCAAATACGCATTCCAGATGTTCTGACGGTGTTTAGTCATCCTTGCTTGCATTGCCTGTACCGTCCGCCCGACATATTGCAGCCCACAACCACATTCGATCAGATAAACTACATAGAGTGGCAATTTACATGGCAGTAAATATTAAAACTGGTACCCGTAGTGTATGACCGAAATTCTTTTGCTCCAGTACTGATGGAACCACAACATAAACACTTAGCTGCCCTGCAGGCAAAACAGCCCGGATTTTGGTGTGTCCGGCAAGTGGATGTGGATGAGGACACATGAATTACATTGCTGGGAGCAACGATGTTACAAAGGGTGCGATTTTTTTCTGAAGATGGTTCTAGGTTGTGCAGGAATATGTGCTGATAAAACTGGATCCCCTTTCAAAATGAACCAATATTTTTTTCAAGAGGTTTCATACGACCCCATGTGATTGGTTAAAGGTAGTTATAAAACTCCATTTAGTGAAATCAGAGGGTTTAACAGACCTATTATTCTTATTTTTAATCTGCTCAATGCATTCTTTTTGTTTGAAGGCTCTGGCTCTCGTGAATGCATCAAAAAACAATTTTTTAGGGTACCCTTTTCTCTTAAAACGATGTTTCAGGATATCAGCTTCTTTGAAGAAATCACTGTCTTTAGTGCAGTTCTTTCTGTTCCTCCAGTACTGCCCATAAGGGATATTTGAAATCCAATTAGGGAGGTGGCCACTGCTAAAACTTAGATAGCTATTTACGTCTACCCTTTTGAAATGCGTGGATGTTGAAAAGTGACCGTGTGGGTTGACATGTACCATTAAATCTAGAAATTGGATTGCTGTACTAGATATGTTATTATTATTATTATTATTATTATTATTATTATTTATTTATTTATATAGCACCATTAATTCCATGGTGCTGTACATGAGAAGGGGTTACATCAAAATACAAATATCACTTACAGTAAACAAAACTAACAATGACAGACCGATACAGAAGGAAGAGGACCCTGCCCTTGCGGGCTTACATTCTATATGTTGGCTGTGAATTTCAGTCCCCAAGAATTCATATTCAGGGACTGAACGAAATCGAGTGCTTCTAGTTCGGAACCCGTCCAGATAATAAAAAGATCATCAATAAAACCGCGGTAGAGGGCAATTTTGCCCACCGCCACTGGGGACTGGGCGATGAAGACGGTCTTAAATGCCCCTATGAACAGATTAGCGTAACTGGGGGCAAATCTCATCCCCAATCTTGTTTTTATACTGCGTTTGTGACTTGCATCTTAATTAATCATGTGATCCCATCTAATCATGTGTTCCAAATAATTGCTCCTTAAATCTCATTGGTTGGTGCTCCTTTATATACTTACTCTGGCCCACTCTCTGTATACTGCGACCTGATGAAGATGGAGCTGTTCCGTCAAAACGCGCTGTGGATTTAAATAAACAAAGAAACTTTTAATCCTTTCATCTGTGTCCTGTGCGTTCCCATGTGACCGGAGTATCCTGCAACTCACTGTTTCCACAATCAGTGATGGTTTGGGGAGCCATATCATCTGCTTGTGTAGGTCAACTGTGTTTTATCAAGACCAGAGTCAGCGCAGCCATCTGCCATGAAATTTTAGAGCACTTCATGCTTCTCTTTAGTGACAAGCTTATTGGAGATGGAAATTTCATTCTCCAGCAGGACGTGGCACCTGTCCACACTGCCAAAATACTGGTTTTAAAACAGCAGTATCATTGTGCTTTATTGGCCAGTAAACTTGCCTTATCTAAACCTCATAGAGAATCTATGGGGTATTGTCAAAAGGAAGATGAGAGACACCAGACCCAACAATGCAGATGAGCTGAAGGCTGCTATCAAATCAACCTGGGCTTTTTTGACACCTCAGCAGTGTCACAGGCTGATCGTTTCCATGCCATGCCATGCCACATTGATGCAGTAATTGATGCAAAAGGAGCCCTGACCAAGTATTGAATGCATTTACTGAACATACATTTCAGTAGGTTAGCATTTCGGATTTTGAAAGCAATAATCATAAACATTAACAGAAATAAACGCTTGAAATAGATCACTCTGTTTGTAATGACTCTATATAATATATTGTTTCACTTTTTGCATTGAAGACCTTAAATATATTAACTTTTTGATTAAAAATTCCTCCTCTAAGATGGCATCACCCGCAGCTGTCCAGTAGCAGCTCTCGGTTATCTACTGCGCAGGCACAGGCGGCATCATCTTCGAGGAGGAATTTTTTCCTTTCCTTCTTCTCCAGTAAGATGGCGCCGCCGTTGCCTGCACAGTAGCAGCTGTCGGACCACAGCAGCAGACACCGATAGTAGCTACTAAACAGGTGCGGTGGGTGCAGGGCTGGACTGGGACTAAAATTCAGCCCTGGCATTTGAAGTTACACAGGCCCACTAGTCACATGGTGACTGTATAATATCTTTGTACACTTGTAGGTTACAAGAAGTGAAGGGAGTGTAACACAACTATATAATCACACCTGCATCCAGCATTACAGCTCAGTCCTATTTATTGCTTTTAGTTGCAGTACCAAGAAAAGACGCTACTTTACCTACATAACTGTATCTCGTAGATAATGAAGGGATTGAGACGACCAAAGGCTATTGAACCTCATTCTGATGCTCCATAAATGTTGCCTACAGCCACTTTTGGTTCCGCTGCGCAGCATGAGACCCAGTGACTCTGAAGAGCAGTGACACCAGTAATGTCACCTCCCTTCAGATATTCCGGGTCTTGCACTGAGCTCGGCGACTGTGAAGAGTGATATTGTTGCTACCATCACAGCTCTTCAGAGTCGCTGGATCTCGTCAGGTCTGGGCAAATAGTGGGGATGTCTGATAGACACCTCTCCATTACTTACACCAGGGATTGATAGCAGCTGACATTATGCAGCTGACACCAACCCTAAAAATCATTACACATACCAGAATTAAATGCTCTGGTGGCTGGGAAAAGCAGTAGAGTTAGTGCTATTCCCAGGCGCCGGGTGCTAACTGCAACTGTCAACCTCCTTGCCTGGTCTCCCTGCGAAGCTTTCTGCTGTATTTACATGCGCTAATCTCAGGCCACCAAACGAGTGTAATTGACAATACTGAAGTCGTTCACTTGTTTCCTTGCCTCTTTACACCAACTGAGAAAGAATGAAGGCAACAGAACAATCACAATTAGATCAAACTGTCCCCTTAGAGTATCGTGTTGTAAGCAGTACAACTACAGTTTACACCGGTAATGTGTTGCTGAGAACAAGGATTTCTGTTCCCACATAAACAATCCAATCACTCGATGATTAGGCAGCATTTTGCTTGCTTAGTATACTACACCCCATAGTCCTCCATATATTATAATGTGCACCTCAGTCCTCCGTATAGTATAATACACTCCCCATAGTCCTCCATATAGTATAATGCACTCCTCATAGTCCTCCATATTTTAAAGTACACTGCAATTCCTCCATATAGTATACTACACTCCTCAGTCCTCCATATAGTATAATGTACTGCCACAGTCATCTATATAGGATAATACACTCCTTAGTCCTCCAAATAGTATAATACATTCCTCATAGTGCTCCATATAGTATAATGCTCCTCCATTGTCATCCATGTAGTACAATTCACTTCCCATAGTATAATGCACCCCATAGTTCTTCATATAGTATAATGTATTCCCCATAGTCCTCGATACAGTATAATGCAGCCCACATATAGTATAATGATGCCACCCCAGAGTATAATGCAGCTAACCCACAGAATATATTGTAGCCCCCTGAGTATAATGTAACCCACCAGAGAATATAATGCAGCTCCCTCATATAGTACAATGCAGCCCCTGCATAATATATGGTAGCCCCTCCATTGAATATAATACAGCACCCCATAGAATGTAATACAGCCCCCCATAGAATGTAATTCAACCCACCTCCACATAGAATATAATACAGCCCCCATAGAATATAATGTAGCCCCCAGTGAATGTAATTCAACCCCCCATAGAATGTAATACAGTCCCCCCATAGAATGTAATACAGCCCACCCACATAGACTGCAATGCAGCCCTCCCCCATATCATAGATCAGATATCAAATGATATGCCTGATCATTTTATCAATTTAGTAAGAAGAGAAAGTTATCAGATTTTTAAACTCGGCACACTGGCACCTGAGGGGTTAAATCTCATCATTGAAAAAAACCACTTAATGGCTGCACGTTTGCCCCGTTCTCTTATTATTTTTATGCATTTAATGCAGCCAGCCCCCATAGAATGTAATGCAGCCAGCCCCCATTGAATGTAATGCAGCACAGCCCCCATAGAATGTAATGCAGCACAGCCTCCAAAGAATGTAATGCACCACAGTTCCCATGGAATGTAATGCAGCCAGCCCCATGGAATGTAATGCAGCAAGCACCCATAGAATTTAATGCAGCCTGCTCCCATAGAATGTAATAAATCCCCCCATAGAATGTAGTGCAGCACAGCCCCATAGAATATAATACAGCATAGCCCCCATAGAATGTAATACAGCACAGCCCCCATAGAATATAATACAGCACATCCACCATAGAATGTAATAAATCCCCCATAGAATGTAATGCAGCCAGCCCCCATAGAATGTAATGCAGCCAGCCCCATACAATGTAATAAATACCGACCATAGAATGTAATACAGCACAGCCCGCATAGAATGTAATACAACACAGCCCCCATAGAAAGTAATACAGCACAGCCCCCCAATAGCCCCACAATCCAGTTATCACTCATTGATATATTTAAAAAAAAAACACTTTCCTCACCTCTCCTCGTGCCCCGCGTTGCTCCCGGCTCCTGTCTCAGCAGCTGCAGTCTGCCCGCCTGACACACAGCAGGTGCGCGATGATATGATATCATCGCGCACCTGCAATGGCAGAGGCAGAGTGGGGAATGATCGGAGAGGGAGTGACAGCGGACACTCTCACCTCCATCATTGCATTCAACTGAACCGACGTCATAGATTAATGAGACCACCTTGATGATGGTCAGTATTGGGACCTGTTCTCTTCAACATATTCATTAATGATCTGGTAGAAGGTTTACACAGTAAAATATCGATATTTGCAGATGATACAAAACTATGTAAAGCAGTTAATACAAGAGAAGATAGTATTCTGCTACAGATGGATCTGGATAAGTTGGAAACTTGGGCTGAAAGGTGGCAGATGAGGTTTAACAATGATAAATGTAAGGTTATACACATGGGAAGAGGGAATCAATATCACCATTACACACTGAACGGGAAACCACTGGGTAAATCTGACAGGGAGAAGGACTTGGGGATCCTAGTTAATGATAAACTTACCTGGAGCAGCCAGTGCCAGGCAGCAGCTGCCAAGGCAAACAGGATCATGGGGTGCATTAAAAGAGGTCTGGATACACATGATGAGAGCATTATACTGCCTCTGTACAAATCCCTAGTTAGACCGCACATGGAGTACTGTGTCCAGTTTTGGGCACCGGTGCTCAGGAAGGATATAATGGAACTAGAGAGAGTACAAAGGAGGGCAACAAAATTAATAAAGGGGATGGGAGAACTACAATACCCAGATAGATTAGCGAAATTAGGATTATTTAGTCTAGAAAAAAGACGACTGAGGGGCGATCTAATAACCATGTATAAGTATATAAGGGGACAATACAAATATCTCGCTGAGGATCTGTTTATACCAAGGAAGGTGACGGGCACAAGGGGGCATTCTTTGCGTCTGGAGGAGAGAAGGTTTTTCCACCAACATAGAAGAGGATTCTTTACTGTTAGGGCAGTGAGAATCTGGAATTGCTTGCCTGAGGAGGTGGTGATGGCGAACTCAGTCGAGGGGTTCAAGAGAGGCCTGGATGTCTTCCTGGAGCAGAACAATATTGTATCATACAATTATTAGGTTCTGTAGAAGGACGTAGATCTGGGGATTTATTATGATGGAATATAGGCTGAACTGGATGGACAAATGTCTTTTTTCGGCCTTACTAACTATGTTACTATGTTACTATGATGGTTGATCAGCTCACACTATTTGATCAAATTCTGTGCAAAGCGTCTCTCAAATATTTTCCTCATGTTCAAAAGCCATTTTGCTATTCATATTTCATGTATTTCATATTAGACATGCTTTGGCACGATAGAGTGCAACCTTTTTTTGTATATTATATATGGAGGTAGCTGCTCCTGGTATGCACCTATTCACACTAGTTTGGATGTGCCAGTCGTTTTTCTGTCATTTCTATGTTAGCTTATTGACTGCGCACTCCTCCCTTCAACATGTGGTTTTTAATTACATCTGATCACTCTTGGTTCCGGCCAACCCATATATAGGTTTTGCTGACAGAGGTGTCCACATTCACCCAGGCATACAGACATTAGCCTTCGGTAAGTGTTCACATTTGGACAGGGAGGTCAGGGACCCATCAGATTAATGAGACCACCTTGACGATGGTTGATGGGCTCACACTATTTGATCAAATTCTGTGCAAAGTGTCTCTCAAATATTTTCCTATTGTTCAAAAGCCATTTTGCTATTCATATTTCATGTATTTCATATTAGACATGCTTTAGCACGATAGAGTGCAACCTTTTTTGTATATTGTGTATGGAGGTAGCTGCTCCTGGTATGCACCTATTCACACTAGTTTGGATGTGCCAGTCGTTTTTCTGTCATTGTTGAGTACATGTTCAGTCTCATCTCAGTATTTTTTGACCACTTCAGGGTTCTGAAACTCTGCATCAATTAAAAGAAGTGACATGCTTATGACATGCATAGAGCATGTTCCACTGGAAATCTGCCCACTCTCTATACTTAACAGTATAGAATGAAGACCGACAGTGGCTGAGCCACAACAACAACGATGGCTGAGCCTCATCTGGAAAACAAAAATTGGCATTTTACAAAAGCAGATGTGCGTGGGAAAACTCAGCTGCTAGATGTTGCCGGGTGCACATCCCCTAAATGTGTCTTCAACACAGCTTTTTTTTAAGCAAAGAAAATGAGTATTTAGAACTTTTTTTTGCCCCAGCTTTTGTTCCAATAAATGTTGTAATCAGATGATGAATGGAAGTCGATGATGAAATATTGAACGCAATACCACAAGTGTGTTTTCAATTTTGTGCTTTTTGGGTCAAAGGCTTCTCTATAAAAAAAAAAAATTCAGCAAGCTATGACTTTGGCGTTTTTTAGCCAGTTTGTGATGTATTTATTTTCTCCTCACAGGCCCATTTTTTTTCTCCTGTTTATAAACTGCTTCCACTAAAGTGACTTATATTTTTGGAGGCTTTTTTTTAGGGAAGATTCACATGCGTCATATCCCCTGCAGAACTTCCACAGTGTAAAAACTGCATCAAATTATACAGCTGTAAATACTGCTGTTGATTTTGCTCTGGAAAAAGTTAATATTTTACATACTTTCACCCACTGTTTCTATGTTTCATAAAGATAGGAGGGTATTGCTCACTGGCATCTAAAGCATAAATTGATACACATGTATACATAAACTGTGCTTCACTGCAATTAATGAACACATAAAAGATGTGATTAACTTTAGATTTTTTAATTAAAAAGTGTAAAAGCAATTAAACCACAACAAGATGTACCTCAATTTGGATGCTCCCTTACCGTATGTGGCCAAAAAAAACTCAGATTAAATGTGGAAAAGTTAGGCTTAGCTAGTAATAGAAATCACACTCAAATCACTATGACTTAGTTAACAGATTTTATACCAAATTTGCTAAATTCATGAGTATATGGTTAAAAAAAACTCTGCTTAAATAATGTGTGTGAAGAAAGTCTAAAGGCGTTTTCCAAAATTTGAAAAAAGGTCTGCTTTCCCAAAAACAGTTTCATACTTGATGTTTGGCTGTGTCTGGTAAAGCAGTTTTAATCTTTTTTTTAATTATTGTAAAATATATGGTTGTGAAAAATATGTATTAATTTTTTTTAGCTGAAACAAATAGTAGTTAAAACCACAGAAGTAAGTTAGAGCCTACCAGTTTTTTTGTATATTTGGCAGCAGAAAAAAATAAAATAGTAATTTACTAATTAAGTCTATAAATTATAAGAAGTTCATGCAATAATTACTGTGTCTAAATAAGTGTCATCTTAGCAAAGGTGTAAATAAAATTAGAGCACACAGTTCTGCTTGTTATGTAATAGCAGTTCATAAGAATTATATATAATTATGGGTTGATTATAGAACAAAAACCATGTGCAAAATCGGAGAGACAAATTGATGTGAAGTTATAGTGAATTACCAATAAACATAATAGAACATAATCTGTTACGTGGGGATGAGGTGGAAGCTTTTTCAGACACAAAGTTTTAATTATGCTTTAAAATAAAAAAAAATATGTTTACACCAAGCTCATCATAAATAACACAGAAAATGGGTCTGTACAGCCATAATTATTGTACTGCAGAGTTGGCAGATAAAGTGAAAAATTCCACATAAGACAATAAGAAATACATTCCTACTATTTCTGAAATCATTCATGGTAAAAAATGAAATACTTATAAAAAAAATTCTAAAGTTTTGATTTTAGCTTTTTTTTCTATGGAATTGTACATACATACTTTTCTTTAAATAATTAACCAACTGCAACAAAAAAATTATTAGTCAAGACAAAGGTTCTAAAACTCTTACTTATAATAATAATCTTTATTTTTATATAGCACTAAAATATTCCGCAGCTCTTTATAGTTTGCACACATTATCATCACTGTCTCCGCTGGGGCTCAGAATCTAAATTCCCTATCAATATGTCTTTGGAATGTGGGAGGAAACCCACGCAAACACGGAGAGAACATACAAACTCTTTGCAGATGTTGTCCTTGGTGGGGTTTGAACCCAGGACTCCAGCGCTGCAATGCTATCCACTGAGCCACCGTGCTTCCTTATGCTTGGAAACTCCATTAAACCCCATTCATAGCTGATATGTCCAATAGAGAAACGTTGGAATAGTGAAGAATCCTTGTTTATACTTCTAATGACTCAATCCAGCCAAATAAGGACCCAGATGAACATCTAATTTATGACACATCATTGGAAAGAGATTGTTAAAAAAAATGTATAGATGGTAAAATCCATTGTTACAACTGTCAAAAGGCTAAACCTATAATAATCAATAAAAAAAATCATAGCAGCATAGTTATCCTTAGGGTAATAACAGAGGATTACTATGGAGTCTGATTTGATACTGTTGCCCTTTCCAAAGAAGAATCCTATGAATTTTGGTAGACTTTACAAAGCAGATGTATATTCTAACTCTAGGGGTCAATAATGGCAGGGAGAACCCATAAGCAATTGAACATTTAGATGGACATGCTTGCCAGCATGATTGAGGCCCCAGTGGTTCACTTTCTGCACCCAGTTGTGATGGTTGCTCATCATAGCCAGCATTACTATCATCAATTTCACACTTCCTGGGGCCTGAGATAACTCAATGTCTCATTCCACAACCACCTGCTGCTTCTCCTCCCTTTTCTTCACATCCTGCTCCATGCAACATTGTCCTTGAAGGTCCCCAACAACTTCAATGAGGCTATGAAGATGTTTAAGTTGTTCTTCTTCCTACTTCTCTTTATTTCATCCCTGTAATTTTTTGGCCTCAGTTGTCCCCACTGACAAAGCCTTAAGCCTTAGCTATGGTTGAAATGCCCAGGCAAACGCTCCTTGTTGTGGCCACCACATTTTTGAAGAGATTATTTATGTAAGAAATTTTGTACAGTTTAATTTAGGATGTACACCTCATAGTGCAGCCACAATGTCTTGGACATTGTAGTAATGGGGTTGCAGTCAATAGAAAGCAATACAGCTTGAAAACTGTTGCTTGATGCAAAGGAGCAACTCGTCCGCTGTACGATTTTTGTCAAACAGGTCTTTTCATGCTTAGCACACCTTCTCTGGCAGGCACAGAGTTCAGAATTTTATCCTTTAAGATATATTGTTGGTTTGCTGCCTGCTTCTGCTTGAGGAATTAATTAATAATGTGTAATTGAAATGCAGTAGCTGCCAGCTACATTATGACACTCTCTGATCCTCAAAGTAATCATCAAAACTTTATGTACTGAACACTAACAGTATTATTAACCTTAAGCTAGCATGCTCTAGACAACTGAGATAATCATTTTTAAATTACTTACAATCATTATTAATATTATACACACTTTGGCTATTTTATATTAATTTAAATTATAATAATTCCGACTGTTTAGTTCCAGGTATCATTAAATATATATATATATATATATATATATATATATATATATATTCAAAGATATATAAATATATTTAATGATACCTGGAATATATATATACCTGGTATATATATATATATATATATATATATATATATATATATATACCGTATATATATATATATATATATATAAAGGGATATAAAAGGATATGACAGACATGTATAACACAAAAAATATTCTTCGAACGTGGTGCCAGGGCACATGTACCCCTAGTCAAGGAGCATAGTGCTTTATGACTATTCATTAATATTTTAGCAAAAAAAGAGGATAAGTGAATACTTACATCTAGATGGTATGTAAATGCACGGGGGTAGAGTATGTGTCCTGGCCCATGAGCCCCAACGCACGTTTCACCCAAGGCTTCGTCAGCTATAAGGCTATAAATGTATCAACTGCTACCTACTTTGAATTACTTTTGCTTGACAAATGGGACACTGATCCCCAAAGCACATTGCTATTTATGAAGTTAGATTTTACACTGTTCTATATTTAAAATATCTTTATCTGTTAATTTGTCATTTTCCAGTTATTTTTGCATTTATTGAGGTATTACTTTTCGATAAACTCTTTTTTCAATACAATTTGGATTGATGAATTAAGGGTGCTTTTTTTTAATCAATTTTTCACATTTTTGTCTAATGAAAACCAATCAGTTTTATTTATAAACTTTTCTGGGACATTAGGCAGTTCATAGGTTTAGCAACAAATTATCACGTCAAAAGACATTTTCAGAAAACAATTTTTTTTTGGGGGGGGTCAAGTAACTTCCCCTCACACACACAAATCACCTCTTTTGATAATATGCACCCCTTAAAATATTTTTAATACAATGTAGGAAGCTTGTTAACAATCCAGGTGAATCCACTGACTGAAGTGGACTATCTATGTTAAAAACTAGAATATGCTAAAATTATGTATTTACTTATCCACCGTACTATTATTGCAGTCTATCTGACTCTTTTCTTTAGGCTAAATTTTGGATACTAGTGATTAAAATAAAATGGACCTTGTATATTATTACGTGTCAGTAGTGCTGTATTCTATTGGTCAACAGCACTTTATTTACTTTATTCCTTTCAGGGGGCATTAGTAATTTAAGATCATTACAATTTGTGCACATTATTACACTGAAAATACCCGGTAATCATAATACGCACATTGTCTAAATATTCCTAATGCATAGTTTCCAGGAGAAATTGTCACTTCCTATTGCACTTTGCTCTCGATTAGATAAGCACTGAATAATAACTCAGTGATCTACTGGATTTATTCAACACACTCATGTGTTAAGATTATATTTCTTTCTGATGAGGTATCTATATATTTTTTATGGTCACCATTTACTAATAACCATAACATTTTTTCTTTTGTGTAGATGAAGTTGTATGAGGTCTTGTTATTTTCAGGGCAAGTTGTAGTTTTTTCTGGTGCGATTTTTAGATATGTAGGATCATTCTACTGTAGTTCACATTTTCATAGGAGGCACTAGCAATAAAACAATAAATGTGAAATAACTCCAATAATATTTTAAGTTCGCTGTGCATTTGGAAATTCATTTTAAACAGCAATACGATTACGGGAATACCCGTTTTGGTGTTATCATTCATATTCTCTGAAAAAAGGCAAAGAAAGCATAAATTCTGCTGGGGTATGTAATCTTTTGAGCACAATAATAAATCTGAGAGCAGCACAATGTAGGGACAAAGACACTGATTACAGGGAGGCGTCACTCACTGGTCTGTGTGTTGCGGTGTAAGATTACGTAGCAAAAACCTGTTGACAGATTCCCTTTAAGGCCGGGGTCACACTAGCGTAGAATACGGATGAGTGCTATGTGAGAAAACATCGCATAGCACTCGGACCAGCATTAATTTATGGGGCAGATCATATCTGTGATTATTTTGTCATGCCAAATCGTCATGTGAGAACAATCACAGAATGCTGCGATTGGCACCGACACTCGGCCAAGTCTCGGCTCACTCGCACCGATATAAGTCTGTGGGTGCGAGTGACACAAAGCACATCACTCGGATGTCATTCGAGTGCGGTGCGATATACGACGACGTCGGCAGAGGAGGAGATGAAGAAATTACTTTCTCCACCTCCTCCGCAGCTGTGCTCTGTGGGAGGGGATCGGACCACAGATGCATGACTCTCGGCTCCCGATAGCAGCAGAGCAGGAGCCGAGGGTCATTAGCATATGGCATCCGATAATCTTGCATTGGATGCCATATGCTAGTGTGACTCCGGCCTAAAAGTTAAGGTACCGTCACACTGAGCAACGCTGCAGCGATACCGACAACGATCCGGATCGCTGCAGCGTCGCTGTTTGGTCGCTGGAGAGCTGTCACACAGACCGCTCTCCAGCGACCAACAATGCCGGTACCCAGGGTAAACATTGGGTTACTAAGCGCAGGGCCGCGCTTAGTAACCCGATGTTTACCCTGGTTACCATCGTAAAAGTTAAAAAAACAAACGCTACATACTTACCTACCGCTGTCTGTCCCCGGCGCTCTGCTTCTCTGCTCTGGCTGTGAGCGCCGGGCAGCTGGAAAGCACAGCGGTGACGTCACCACTCTGCTTTCCGGCCGCTGTGCTTACACAGCCAGAGCAGAGAAGCAGAGCGCCGGGGACAGACAGCCTTAGGTAAGTATGTAGTGTTTTTTTTTTTTTACTTTTACGTTGGTAACCAGGGTAAACATCAGGTTACTAAGCGCGGCCCTGCATCACATCACAGTAGGATCCTGATCGCTGCTGCCTGTCACACTGAACGATATCGCTAGCCAGGACGCTGCAACGTCACGGATCGCTAGCGATATCGTTCAGTGTGACGGTACCTTTAGTCAGGCTTGCAGATAAGAGGAGCATTTGGGAGTAAGAAGAGAGTTACTTCCTGGTTAGAGTGAGGCAGCAGATACTTCCTTGGTATTGATTGTTAGTACCCATCATATGCTTTATTGTTCTGAATAAGCCATTTGTTACTTAGTGATCTTTATGGAATATTAGGCAAGTTACTGATTTGGGTCCTATTTCTTTCTATTGATTGACTGAAATTAATAAGGGAACATCCCCATTTGGGTTGCACTTGCACTTTCTTTATTTGGCTGTCATTTTCTGCCCTCCCTCCGCCTAGTACTCTGGGACCTAGTGTTTTACACCTGTTATTCATTAAATTGCTTCATCATTACTTATATTTATTACTGTATGCATTTTGTTTGTAGTGTATTTGTGTTTTGAATAAATATTGAATTCTATCTTTGAGACGTTTTGTACTCTTTCTCCATTTTTTGGCATTAAATATGTTTCCCTGGCTATTTCAGCCTCCCTTATCGTGATATTTAGGGTATGATGGTATAAAATGAACATGGTATCTGATCTGAGGATTGCGTGTATAGTAGCAAAACTAGGCTGACCAGGTTGGGGCAAAGGTACTACTTCAAAATTGGGCTATAGATAGACAGAAAGAAGATAACAAGCAGATAAAGAGTAATTGAAAAGTATTTTGCAAGTCCTTGCAACTAATAAGTCTGTGCCTATGTGTAAAACAGTAGATGACCTGAAAACCAAGCCTTGTACCTGCTACCTACTGTAAATATGTTATATCAGCTTCAACAGTAAATAATGTTCTATGTTAAAAGTAGATGATCCTGAGATCTTCTTTGTGTACTGCATGAATTGGGGGTTCCTATACCATAATGCAGTATGTGATAAAAAGTGATGAAAACCCAAGTAAAACCATAAGACACATCCAAAGGATCCTGTTTCACTGGTGCTTGAGGTCACATCTTTACATCTTGACCCATGCCTTTCCATCATGATCTAAACTGTGCTGTTTTTGCAATTGCCTCTCAATAAAAAGCTACATATATCTTCTGTCTGTTGACCTGTTGCCATTTTCTTCCCTTTCCAAATGCTGATTGTTCCTATTGTCTTTATTCTCCTTTCTTGGTTTAGTCCTCTCCAGTTGTTTTTGATTTTCTCATTTTAGTTTGGCCTATTATATTCTGGGTTGTGCTTTATATATTATCCCTTATTTGCACCTCCTTTCTCGTTATGCTTCTAGGTGGATTTGTACTAAGGCGTTCCAGCCCTTCTGTTTGTCTACCTTTCCAGCACCCTTTCCTCTGAGCACAGTTAGGATTTTGGGAGGTTATTCTTGTTTAATTTATTTTTGTTCTCCCTGGTTTTCCCTCTCTCCACTTTAAGTTTTCTCATCTTGGGATTTAATGTCCATTTGCACATTTTCCTCTTCCCTTGTTAACAGTGTGTAACGGCCTCCCTTCTGGTTCCTCAGGAGATACAAGAAACCCCTTGACAGCTTTTTATGGAGAGAAGTCCAAGGTAGTGTTTTTAGTTGTGCAGCTCGGGATTGTTTAGCTTGTACAGGGTCCAGTAGGGTGTGGGTGCGGCTTCTCACTGTAATATAATAATAATAATCTTTATTTTTATATAGCGCTAACATATTCCGCAGCGCTTTACAGTTTGCACACATTATCATCGCTGTCCCCGATGGGGCTCACAATCTAAATTCCCTATCAGTATGTCTTTGGAGTGTGGGAGGAAACCGGAGTGCCCGGAGGAAACCCACGCAAGCACGGAGAGAACATACAAACTCTTTGCAGATGTTGTCCAAGGTGGGATTAGAACCCAGGACCCCAGCGCTGCAAGGCTGCAGTGCTAACCACTGTGCCACCGTGCTGCCCACAATAGGTAATAGGTCTTCCTTATTCCTGTTACCTGTGTGTGAGTGCGTAACGTTCATAACACCTGTCCATTCTAATCTATAAATTATACTGTTTTATAGTGTACACTGATTTTTTTAATATTTATTTTTTGTGTAAGAGTAATAAAACATATATCAATTGGATATTGTCATTATTGTACTGGCATGTGTACTGCGGGAATTCACCAGTTTCAGTATGACTTGTGCATACCCCAGACCAGTGGGCGTGGCCTCACTTCATATACACCAGTGGGCATGTCCGAGTAGAAGGCATGGCCTTGATCCACACAAGTAGATGGAGAGCAAGGCCACGCCCACTGCCTGGGGGTATGTATAACTCATACATGTCCTCCTTTCTCCGGTCTGAAAACAGTGAGTGACTACAGACTTATCAGTTTTGACCAGACAATCCTGATAATGAATGTAATTTTTTAGAATTTTGGTGAGTATTTTCTGCTGATAATTGGGGTAAAATGTAAAAAAAATGTAAATTTTTCCCTTTTTAACTTTTATTTCTTTTATGATGACAAGGTGAAAAAGAGCTGCTAAAACATTTTAAATTTTGTTGTCCTTTTTGTAGAAATTACTTTTATATATTTGACACCTTTTTGTCAATTTTGAACATTTTTGTCATGGTTAGGACAAGGTTAATGTCCTGTTCTCTCAGGGATTATGTTGTTAGCCTCTCTTTGAAGATGGGAGGGCTATTTATACTCACTCCTAACCTGGTATCCTTGTCACCTATAGGTTTTTCTGCAGTCTACATGATTGACCTCTGAAGTGTTTGCTGGCTTGCATAGTGTCTGGCTGTCACGTGTTTTGTTCGTTTTGCTGGATTAGTGACTTCTGGCTTGGCTTCTGACTATTCCCTGACTCTCCCTGTTAGTGTCTTGTAATCTACTGGTTACGACCTCTGCTTGTTTGACTATTCTTTTATGTTTGTTCCTTGTGCTGAAACCTTAGCTCGTTTGTTCATTCAGCATTTAGTTCAGTTGCATGGGGTCCCTGTGAATGTGGTGTCTGACAGGGGTGTGTAATTTGTTGCTAGATTTTGGAGGGCTTTTTGTAAGAAGCTGGGGGTTACGTTGTCTTTCTCCTCTGCTTATCACCCGGAATCTAATGGTCAGACTGAATGCACCAACCAGTCATTGGAACAAATTTTAAGATGCCTTGCCTCTTCCAGACAGGAGGACTGGTGTGAGGTATTACCCATGGCAGAATTTGCGTTCAACAGTCGTATTAATCAGTATACTGGCAAATCTCCTTTTCAGGTCAATTATGGGTTTGTTCCACAATTTGGAGAATGTTCCCGCATGGATTCAGGTTGACCTGGTGCTGAGGGTCTGGTGCAACAGTTAAGAACCCTTTGGAGAGAGGTTCAGGGTAATATCTCCAAAGCTCAAAGGAGGTACAAACATTTTGCAGACAGGAGGAGGGGATCAGCTCCTACACTGACAGTGGGGGAGAAGGTGTGGTTGTCTACCCATAACATCAAACTTAAAGTACCCTCTATGAAGTTGGACCCCAGGTTTATAGGTCCATACAAGGTTATAGAGGTGATCAACCCTGTGGCCTATAGATTACAGTTGCCCGCCTCCTTCAAAATATCTAATGTCTTCCACAGGTCCCTATTAAAACCTGTGGGGACGGTTAGAGAAGATTCCTCATCCAATGTTCCGCCAGTGTTGGTAGAGGGTCAGCCGGAGTATGAGGTAGTGTGCATCATTGATTAACGGTGGATGCGTCGAAGGCTTCAGTACTTAATATATTGGAAGGGATATTCTATTGAGGATCGATCATGGGTTTTGGCCAGTTCTGTGCATGCTGATTGACTGGTGCGGGATTTTCATGCCAGGTACCCTGAGAAGCCTGGGGGTCCAGTGGCACCCGTTAAGGGGGGTACGGTCATGGTTAGGACAAGGTGAATGTCCTGTTCTCTCAGGGTGTATGTTGTTAGCCTCTTTTTCAAGATGGGAGGGCTATTTATACACGTTCCTAACTTGGTATCCTTGTCAGCTGTAGGTTTTTTCTGCAGTCTGTATTCTTGACCTCTGGCTTGCTGGCTTGCATAGTGTCTTGCTGTCATGTTTTTTTTCATTTTCCTGGATTACTGACTTCTGGCTTGGCTTCTGACTATTCCCTGACTCTCCCTGTTGGTATCTTGTAATCTCCTGGCTACGACCTCTGCTTGTTTGACTATTCTTTTATGCTTGTTGCTTCTCTGTTTCCTGATGTCTGGCTCCGCCCCCTGACCGCCTCCCACTCTGTCACATGATCTAAGGTCCTGTTGCTTTACCTGATCACACTGTCCCATGTGGAAGGTCCCGTTGGTGATCAGCTTAGTTACCCGGTGTCTGGTCCAGCTCTGTTGCTGCTGGGTGCAGTTTCTCCTGCAGCATTAATACTGGGTATCGTGACAATTTTAATACATTATTTTTATTTCTTATTTTCCCGGCAGCTGGGAATAGTATATTGGCTCCAGCTGCAAAGGAAATTCAGCCTCTTGCATAGCAGAGCTGACTGGGTCTCCTAGAACCGCGCATGCTCCCTACCTACAACCATATGATAACAGGGTCCAGAGGAGTTAGTGTTAGAGTAAGCAGTGATATCCCTGAAGAGCCCTTGAGTGATGTGATCATAGTGAGGAAAGACTGCCATCAGCAGGCCAGGTGCAATGAGGTGGAACTAATTTGTACAGGGGGAGCAGCTTCGTGTGCTGGACCTGGTCAGGGGACTCTCAGGACATAGTCCCAGGATGTAAATATCCTGCACATTAAACTGCTGGTAGATGATTTAGCTTTGAGAGAGAGAGGAGCAGAAGCAGACCGGGGTTGGTGCTGAAGCCAGAGTGTCAGGCCTCATTGGGAATTCTGCACCATCAGAGTGCCGGTCACCACCTGACAAGGTTCAGGCTGAGTTCCAACTGTGCCAGTCAAGACCAGGACCTGTGCCTCTTGCCAGTCAAGACAAAAAGACAAGGCGTCACCTGTTTAGAGTCAAACCCAAGTCCTCTCCATTCCAGGCCAACCAGATGTTTGCCGATGGTCAAGCAGTGAAGATCCGCAAGGAGATGACGGTTAGAGAGGTACCTATGTGATTGCAGAGGAACAGTATGAGTGAGCAGGGC
Organism: Ranitomeya imitator; assembly: GCF_032444005.1. Lineage (NCBI taxonomy): Eukaryota > Metazoa > Chordata > Amphibia > Anura > Dendrobatidae > Ranitomeya > Ranitomeya imitator. The sequence continues at coordinate 740,027,269 of NC_091283.1, forward strand.
CATCACTTCCAGTTTTAACATATGGCACTGGGGTTGGCCGAGATCAGGACAACAGGTTGGGAGGGGACCGGTTGGTGCATGGGAGGCTCAACGTGCTTTAATAGACGTCATCAGAGAGACTTGGGACCTATCGAGAAAACCCAGTGACCCCCGCTAGGGCCATTTTTAAGAGAGAACCTACATGGTAACTCCCGTAAATGGATATACTACGTTCATGAAGAGGACAGTAGTATCATTATTTGGCTTATTGTTTGATTGATAAAGCGCTGCGGAATATGTTGGCGCTATATAAATAAAAATTATTATTATTATTATTTGCCTTGTTATTATCACCAACTGTGTGGACTTACTGTAAATTACTATTATATTTAAATAATATTATATTGTTCACTGACTGTTCTTGCCTTGCGTTATCTGTGCATTGCATCCAGTCACCTATATTACATTTGGCATAAGTCAGCAGGATGCAACATTGAAACACAGAGATGGCAGACGAGTCTGTGACCAAGCTCATCAGGGGATATATACCTTTAGTGGCTATACTCAGCAATTTTCAAAAGTTCACGCGGAGGAGCATGTCACTATGATACTGGGTACAGAGACTAAAGAGCATGGTGCTCATGTACTCCCTGACATCCTCCATTCAGGCTAACTTAGCCCTCCTGAACCTTGACTGGGAGGCCCAACAGATGGTTATGCATTGACCACCTAGGGAGCATGATTCCATGCTAAAAATCTTAGAGAACATGCATGGTGACACAACAGACCTAGGGCACCTCCGTATGTGGTTTTTTCAGCGGATCCTAGATGAAGGTGAGACAGTAGCTCAGTATGTTAATGCATTGCAGGAAGGCCCATATTACCAAGAAACCCAAGATGGGCACAGAGAACCTGACCCATTGGATGAAGCGCTACCGTTCAACTAGTTGCTGGACTGATGAACCCCTACCTGATTCAGGCCTTAAAGGAGCATCTGCACCTGAATCCAGATTTGAGCTTTATTGAGGTTGGGGCCAATGCTAGAGTCCTGGAAAGAAAGGGCTCTGTCTTGACAGGCGCTTTTCAGAACCATGAAGTGGCAACTTCTGAGTCAACTCACACTGAGCCAAACTGGGTCCGGGAGATATGTCAAGAAATATGGGATATTTGAGGTGAGCTGTGTAGTACCAAGGAGACCCCTGCTGGGGTTCCCCCACCTGTCCTCAAGGCCTAATATGAAGGGAGGTCAAAGCAAGAAAGCAATTTCTCCGGAGCCACTCTGCATACATAGCCCTTCAGTGTAACACAAGCCAGATTGTTGAACTTGAGGTAGTATAAAACATAACTTTTAATACTCTAAAGTAACATAAAAAACTAATCACCCAAGTGAAAAAACACAAACTGGGGCAGAGTCTCAACCATATGGTATAATGGTCCTTAGAGACTAATGGGCCCCTAACAGGATTAAAAAGATCCCGACTGCATAAATGCTGACGAAATCCATATTACTGAGGTAATGTATATGAAAAGGCTGTGAAACCGTTATTTGTGTACAACAGCAGCAATTCCCATACACTCAGTCGCATTTAAGAACAATAAAACAGTTATGGCATACACTGTAAGAAATGCCTGCTGATACATGTAAGCATAATAAAGGAACGGTCTCACCAATTCCACAAAGAGGGCAACGGAGCACCGGATATTCCCTTGTTAAGTAGATATCCAGGAAGCGAAGTGATGACAGTCCTTATGTCAATCCCTATGGGGCTACCAATAGTCTATCCCCAAAGCTCCTGCCCTCACAAGGGCAGTCCACAACTACCCCTATGATGAATGGATGAAACGCATTGGGACAAAATAATAGGGAGAGTGCAGGGCATTTCTTTATATAGGGGTAGTTGTGGACTGCCCTCCACACTTATTCGCCCCAACACGTCCGACTATCAACCACAGTCGGATCCTTCAGACGGAACCTGAAAACTCATCTCTTCAGGAAAGGCTACATCCTGCACTGACACCGCTGCCGCCTCATCACTATCAAAGCTACCGCCTCACCAACACCGGATCTCCTGCAACCCAATCTCCCCAACCTACTGTCTCCTTCTCCATAATCCTGTAGAATGTAAGCCCGCAAGGGCAGGGTCCTTGCCCCTCTGTATCAGTCCATCATTGTTAGTTTGTTTACTGTATGTGATATCTGTAACTTGTATGTAACCCCTTCTCATGTACAGCACCATGGAATCAATGGTGCTATATAAATAAATAATAATAATAATAATTTATGCTTTATTACGGTTAATTGTCAGTGGGATTATCTGTATGATTTATACCTAAAACACAGATATTGCTTTGCTACTGTTGAACTTGAGGTAGAAGTGGAGATATCTCTAGAGTGGGTCCAAGTCACGAAAGGAGAAGGGGGTGCCTATTAAAATGACATGCCCCATGGACGTGGAGCATACCGCAAGATTTCAAGCCTTAGAGAGCTGAGAAGGAGATTCCAAAGATATTGCCTCTGAGAGACCTGGGCTGAAATCAATGGGCAGTGCATCCGCTGCTTGATGGACATGGGGTCTCAAGTGACCACTATACCTGAAGAGTGTTTCCAGTGTCACTTTCCTGAAGTTGCCCACTCCAAAAAAGAACAAACCATCCGTCTGGGGCGGACAACCAACTGCCCTATTCCAGTGGCGATAGTAGTGTGGATGTTTGTACTGGTGTGTGGAAAAGACCTGGGCCGAAAAGGAATAGTGCTGGTGAAGGGGTCTGGAGGAGTAGGACCTATTGTAACCATAGGCATGAATGTGTTAAAAGAAGTGGGACAATTATTAGCTGATGGCTCGGACAAGAACAACTGGTACAGTAAGGTGTTTCAACATCTCGTGCGAGTCAGCCCAATTCAGAAGTTACCCGCTGCCTCCCAACTAGGGATGAGCGAATTTGCTCAGGTCAGGGTTTATTCAGCAAGCCATAGCGCTTACCGAATAATCTGCAGAGGGAACCCGGCTTCCTGGATCGCGCCAGCTGATTAGCTGTTTGGCTCCGCAGCTGCATGTGTGACAATCACGACACATACATGGAGAGCCTGTTTTATTATGACTGTAAGTGTAAGTACACTAAGTACACCCACTTTGAATTCCATGTTTTTTTGTAATTGGGCATAATAAAAAACACATCTGCTTCTTATAACGTCTTAAAACTAGGAAATGCAACTTTAGATGAAGAGCAACTCATAAGCAATAACTTGAAATAATCATTTTCTGTATGGCTTTATCAGTCTCACATCTTTCTGAAGGAATGTTGGCCCACTCTTCTTTACAGCATTGCTAAAGTTCATTGAGGTTTGTGGGCATTTATTTACGCATTGCTTTCTTAACCAACTTAAGTTGTTTTTGCGCTTTTGCTTATTCATCCCCTTCTTCCAAGTGCAGTAAAAAAATTTTTGGTTGATATAGCTGTATGAGAACTTGTTTTTTGTGGAATAAGTTTTTAATGTCTTCATTCATTTTAACATGAAAAAAATGGGAAAAAAATACAAATGATGTGTAGTTTTAAAAGATTTTGTTTTCATAGCATTCATTGTGCTATCCAAATTACCTGGTTACATGATTTACCATATCAGTACAATTACAACAAAGACAAACTTGCATAGGTTTTGTTCAGTGGTAAAAAGAAAAAAAAGCAGAAAATTGATCACAAAATGTGATTTTTCGACAATTTTAGAGGTTTTCGGAACTTTTATTTTACATCTATTAAGCTGTATGAGTACATGTATTTTAGCGTGTCAAGCTGATGTTTTTATATCATTGTGAAGTACATGTCTTGATCACTTTTTTTTTAATTTTTTTGTGATGCCAACAACCAAAAAAAGTCAATTCTGGTAATTCAATATATTTTTCCCCATGTCATTGTTATTGTATGGAATAAATATTCTCATATATTACTAGTACAGGCAATTACGCAAACAGTAGTATTAAATTTGTGTTTTTTTATTTTTAACATTTTGATTTTTAAGTTTGAGGAAAATGGGGGTTTTAAACTTTTTTATAGTTTTTTTAAAAAAAATTTTTTTATTCTGAATTGGTCCTTTTTGGAGACTTGAGCCTGAGATCTCTTGATCACCTATGCAATAAACTCCCCATACGCAGTCCTAGGAGACCTCAGAGCGTCACACACATCTTTTCAGAGCACTTTCCTATACAATAACCAGCCATCAACAGTTGCAGTCTATTGTGAATTAGATGTTCTCCAATAAACCACAGATTAGTTTGAATAGGAGTTATCATATAGCAGACATGCAAGCCTTCAGAATGAACACAACAGTCATGGTAACTAATTGGCACTCTGCAATCACATTTTCATTGGTGAGCAGCACCATCTTGCAAATTGCCGGTGTTAGGCTATGTGCAAACGTATAATGGTCCACTGTGGATTTTTCCGCAGCGGATTTGATAAATCTGCAGGGCAAAAACGCTGCATTTTTGCTGTGGATTTATCGCGGATTTACCGCGGTTTTTCTGCAGATTTCACTGCGGTTTTACAACTGCGATTTTCTATAGGAGCACCTGTAAAACTGCTGCAGAATCCGCAGAAAGAAGTGACATGCTGCGGAATGTAAACCGCTGCGTTTCCACGCGTTTTTTTCCGCAGCATGTGCACAGCGTTTTGTGTTTCCCATAGGTTTACATTGTAATGTAAACTCATGGAAAACTGCTGCGGACCCGCAGCTGCTGAAACGCTGCGGATCCGCAGCGTTTTCCGCATCATGTGCACATACCCTTATGCTATGTGCACACGTATAATGGTCCACTGTGGATTTTTCCGCAGCAGATTTGATAAATCTGCAGGGCAAAAACGCTGCGTTTTTGGTGCAGATTTATCGCGGATTTACCACGTTTTTTCTGTGGATTTCACTGTGGTTTTAAAACTGCGGTTTTCTATAGGAGCAGCTGTAAAACCGCTGCGGAATCCGAAGAAAGAACTGACATGCTGTGGAATGTAAACCGCTGCGTTTCCGCGCGTTTTTTTCCGCAGCATGTGCACAGCATTTTTTGTTTCCCATAGGTTTACATTGTAATGTAAAGTCATGGGAAACTGCTGTGGACCCACAGCTGCTGAAAGCCTGCGGATCCGCAGCGTTTTCCGCATCATGTGCACATACCCTTAGGCTATGTGCCCATGTTGCAGAATAGAAGCAGATTTTTCCGCATCAAAACCACACACCCTTGCCAAGGAAAACGCATGCAGATTTTGACGCATTTTTCATGCACTTTTTGACGCGTTTTTAAACCCGATTTTTTTCAATACAAGTCTATGGTGGTGGAATTGTCACAATTCTGCAAAAATTAATGAACATGCTGCGTATTCCGTTCTGGAAAAATATGCAGCATGGGCACAGCAATTGCGGAATGCAATTAAAATTAATTGGATGCGTTTTGTTAGTGTTTTTTAAGCATTTCCACAGTGGAAAAACACTGCGGAAATGCTTTAAAAATGGTACATGGGCACAGAGCCTTAGGCTGCTGTCACACTAGCAGTATTTGGTCAGTATTTTACATCAGTATTTGTAAGCCAAAACCAGGAGTGGGTGATAAATGCAGAAGTGGTGCACATGTTTCTATTATACTTTTCCTCTAATTGTTCCACTCCTGGTTTTGGCTTACAAATACTGATGTAAAATACTGACCAAATACTGATAGTGTGATGGCAGCCTTATGCTTGAATGCAGCTTTTAACCCCTTCACGCCACAGCCAATTTGCATTGAGAAGTTAGCAAAAAAAATTATGGTGTTGTTTTGCCATTTTTTGAGACCTGTAAAATTTTTACATTTAGGCCAACTGGGCTGTGTGATGGCTTATTTTTTACAAGGCTGAGACAACATTTTTATTAGTACCATTTTGGGATAGATGGGTATTTTTGATCGTCATTACAGCCTTTTATGGGGAACAGCGGCAACAAAAATATATAATTTTGTCATTGTTGAATTTTTTCCGTTTGTTTTTGGGTATGTGCACACGCTGCAGAATGGTGTGCGGATTTTGGTAAATCTGCAGGTAAATCGCACTGCAAATTTATCGTGTTTTTTGAGCGGATTCCACCTGTGGTTTTACACCTGCGGATTCCTATTGAGGAGCAGGTGTAAATTGCTGCGGAATCCGCACAAAAAATTGACATGCTGCAGAATATAAACCGCTACGTTTCCGCATGTTTTGGGGATTATTTGGAGTAATGACAGCGTCAGCGCAGCCGTCTACCAGGAAATTTTAGGGCACTTCATTCTTCCCTCTGCCCACAAGCTTTTTGGAGATGGAAATTTCATTTTCCAGCAGGATTTGGCACCTGTCCACACTGCCAAAAGTTCCAATTCTTGGTTTAAAAATAACAGTATCACTGTGCTTGATTGGCCAGCAAACTCGTCTGACCTTAACCCCATAGAGAATCTATGAGGTATTGTCAGGAGGAAGATGAGAGACACCAGACCCAACAATGCAGACGAGCTAAAGGCTGCTATCAAAGCAACCTGGGCTTCCATAACACCTCAGCAGTGCCACAGACTGATCGCCTCCATGCCACGCCGCATTGATGCAGTAATTGATGCAAAAAGGAGCCCCTAACAAGTATTGAGTGCATTTGCTGAATATGCAATTCAATAGGCCAACATTTTGGATTTTAAAATCATTTTTTCAAGCTGGTGTTAAAAAGTTTTGTAATTTCCTGAGATTATAAATTTTGGAGTTTCACTGGCTGTGAGCCATAATCATCAACATTAACAGAAATAAACACTTGAAATATATCACTCTGTTTACAATGACTCTATCTAATATGCAAGTTTCACTTTTTGTATTGAAGAACTGAAATAAATTAACTTTTTGATGATATTCTAATTTTGTGAGATGTACCTGTATGTACTGTGTATATGTGCTCTGTGTATACATACATGTAACATGTTAGGAAGGTATTTGGCTATTTTTTCCTTATGCAGAGCTCCCACCTGTAATTCCACTTTTTCCGTAACCATGATAATAGTCTCTCGCAGGGGTCTGCCATCCACAGAAGTGATCAAAAGAGAAGTCTCTAATGAAGAAACCGGAATCCTATACTCGTTGACTTCTCCGAGCCTAATGAAGTTTTCTGCCATGCCTGAATCCACATAAGCCAATTCAGAAAAGCTATTAGAACAGAAGAATACTTTTAACAGGCAAGGTAAAGGGTAGGGAGGAAACAGACACACCTAGGGAGGTCTCTCATACCTGGCCTAGGTGGAGGAGTTCCCCGGCCTCTCAGGACATGAGCGAAGAAGATGAGATGCACTACCACAATCGACGCACAATCCCTGCGCGATTCTATCTTTCCGGCATTGCTCCGCCATCTTAAGCCAATCCACATGCATAGGTTCGGGTGCTGCGGAAGAGCAGACTATCGAAGATTGCAGACTAGGAAGCGTGTGGAAAGAAGAAAAGGGTGAGGAGAAGGAAGATCGAGAGGCTCTCCTCTCTTGTCCCAGCTCACAAGAGCACTCCTGAAAACGCAGATCAATGCGTGTGGCAAGAGAGATGAGATCCTCAAAGGTAATAGGAGTATCTCGACCCACAAGTTCATCTTTAATCTTGCCAGATAGACCTCACCAGAAGGCACCAACCAATGCTTCGCTGTTCCACCCCAAATCAGAGAATAAAGTGCGGAAGTGGATACATATTGAATGACCGTGAGAGTGCCCATTTGAAGGTTGAAGAGACACTTGGTCGTAGAAGTCAACCGACCTGGTTCATCAAACACCCTGCGAAAGGTTTCAAGAAAAATCAGCAGATGGGAAACAATAGGGTCATCAAGCTCCCAAAGAGGATTGACCCATGCCAGAGCCTCTCCCTGCAGATGATAGACCGCAAAAGCCACCTTAGCCTGACCAGTTGGATATTGCTGCAGTAGCAGTTCAAAGTGCAGGCGGTTCAAGAACCCCCTACAAAGTTTGGGGACTCTGCCGTATCTGGGTGGCTTACCGAGATGGGGAGGAGGACTAGGTGCAACAATCGGATCAGGATCTCGGGGTATAGTCTGAGCGGAGGCTGTGGCTGCAGATTGAAGATTATGTAGCTGATCATCTAACAAGGCCATATAGCTCAACATGCGAGACTGCGTGTCCCGCTGCTGAGTAAGCTCCTGCTGGAGGCTGGCGAGCTGTGTAGCATTGATTGGGTCAGAGGCATGCAACAAGGACAAATGGGTCTCCATGGACTGCATGAAGGACATGATATGATTCTGGTTTTCACGCAGATAGACCAATTCCTTCTGCGTGGAGAACAAGGCGCCGGCGGAGTCCATGACCTGATTATCCTGTAATGCTTTATTCCTAGAGTGGACCCTCTGGGCTGTGGTACTGAACTTCCCCAGGACGAGCTAACCCTAGTGAACCAACCCCTATACAGGGACTGTTAGGGGTAGGCTCTGGGATTTCAAACACCATGACAGCCTGTGCCGAGAGGGCGACTCGTAAGGACAGAGGTGCAGTGGATGGAAGCAAGATGAAAATAGGAGTATAGGGGACTGACAGGACATGGGGATGCAGAGCAGGGGAAATCAGACAGAGAGGAGAACCAGGAGGACACAGAATGGGAGGTACGAGGAGGACCAGGCAACAGGGGTGTAGAACCAGGAAGTATCAGGGAACCAGGCAGGGCAAAAGGAGCACTAGGAGTGGGACGAGGGAGACTGGAGAAAACATACTGAGACCACGGACCACCAGGAGCATGGACAGCAGGAGACACTGTAGGGAAAACAAAGACTAGGTGGGGTTAATGAGGTACAAGAAAAGGCACACAAGGAGAGACTACAGAGGTCTGAAACTACTGCGAGCCAGACGAGATAATCATGCATGGCCTTGAGGGAGAGGCAGGAAGAAATACCCCAAACATATCCGCAATTGGCAGAGAGGTACTTCCGGGTAAGTGTGCAACAGGCCTCTAGAGCGCAGAAGATGCACGCCCCGCGACCGCAGACATGTGATAAGAAAAACAGACAAGCAAGAGCTACTATCAGCGTATTAGTGGAAGATGATCAGTTAATCCACATAAGGAATGAGAATACAGCAAAGGGAATGTGGAAAGCATTGAGAAAGCTACATTAAAGATCCTGCTTAAATCACAAACTATTACTGCTAAGAAAACTTTACAAGATGAGATTAAGTGCCAGGAAAGACATGCAGGAGCATATAAACTCGATGATAGAGGTGGTAACACAGCTGAGCAATATTATTGTGCAGGTTACCAGATTCATACACTGCTCTGATAAATGCACTAGAGACAAGACCTGAAGCAGACATTACACTAAAGTTTGTAAAGACCAGACTTTTAGATGAATATCATAGAAGGAAAGAACAAACAAATGATTCCACTGAAAGAGATAGTGAAAATGCTCTTAAAGTGACAGACAAGAAGCCCCATAATACAGGCGACAAGAGAATGTTTCCGATGTAAGAAAAAGGGACATTTAAACAAAAACTGTACTATATGGAAAGAAGAACAACAGAAATTGCACCAAAAGTAGAATAAACAGAAAGTAAAAAGCACAATTTCTAACCCACATGCAGATCACTGGAATGGTACATTTAAAGTAACTAATAAAGAGTCATCGTCAGGCTGGTTTATTGACTAAGAAGCAACAAGTCACATGAATAGTGATAACAGCTTCTTTACTGAACTTGTTGAAAATAAGTAGGGAGTAAAATAACCGCAGAAGGTATTGGACAAGGAATGGTAATCTGTCCTGATAGATTTGGGCATAATTCAAAATTACCGTATATACTCGAGTATAAGCCGAGATTTTCAGCCCAAATTTTTGGGCTGAAAGTGCCCCTCTCGGCTTATACTCGAGTCACGGTCGGTGGCAGGGTCGGCGGGTGAGGGGGAGAGGGCGCTGAGGCATACTCACCTAGTCCCGGCGATCCTGGCGCTGTCCCTGCAGTCCCACAGTCTTCGGTGCCGCAGCTCTTCCCCTGTTCAGTGGTCACGTGGGACCGCTCATTAGAAAAATGAATATGCGGCTCCACCTCCCATAGGGGTGGAGCCGCATATTCATGTCTCTAATCAGCGGTAATGGTGACCGCTGACAGAGGAAGAAGCTGCGGCACCAAAGACCAGCTGTCCGGGAGAAGGAGTGGGACGCCGGGAGCAGGTAAGTATCGCATATTCACCTGTCCCCGTTCCACACGCCGGGCGCCGCTCCATCTTCCCGGCATCTCTCCACTCTGACTGTGCAGGTCAGAGGGCGCGATGACACATATAGTGTGCGCGGCGCCCTCTGCCTGATCAGTCAGTGCAGAGAGACGCCGGGACAGGACGATGAGGAGCTGCAAGCAAGAGAGGTGAGTATGGCATTTTTTTTTATTGCAGCAGCAGCAATGGCAGAGATTTCTATGGTACATCAATGGGGCAACAATGAATGGTGCAGAGCACTATATGGCAGAGCTATGGGGCAATAATAAACGGTGCAGAGCACTATATGGCACAGCTATGGGGCAATAATGAACGGTGCAGAGCACTATATGGCACAGCTATGGGGCAAGAATGAACGGTGCAGAGCACTATATGGCACAGCTATGGGACAAAAATGAACGGTGCAGAGCACTATATGGCACAGCTATGGGGCAATAATGAATGGTGCAGAGCACTATATGGCACAGCTATGGGGCAAGAATGAACGGTGCAGAGCACTATATGGCACAGCTATGGGGCAATAATGAACGGTGCAGAGCACTATATGGCACAGCTATGGGACAAAAATGAACGGTGCAGAGCACTATATGGCACAGCTATGGGGCAATAATGAACGGTGCAGAGCACTATATGGCACAGCTATGGGGCAAAAATGAATGGTGCAGAGCACTATATGGCACAGCTATGGAGCAATAATGAAAGGTGCAGAGCACTATATGGCAGAGCTATGGGACAAAAATGAACGGTGCAGAGCACTATATGGCACAGCTATGGGGCAATAATGAACGGTGCAGAGCACTATATGGCACAGCTATGGGGCAATAATGAATGGTGCAGAGCACTAGATGGCACAGCTATGGGGCAATAATGAACGGTGCAGAGCACTCTATGGCACAGCTATGGGGCAAGAATGAACGGTGCAGAGCACTATATGGCACAGCTATGGGGCAATAATGAACGGTGCAGAGCACTATATGGCACAGCTATGGGGCAAAAATGAACGGTGCAGAGCACTATATGGCACAGCTATGGGGCAATAATGAACGGTGCAGAGAACTATATGGCACAGCTATGGGGCAAAAATGAACGGTGCAGAGCACTATATGGCACAGCTATGGGGCAATAATGAACAGTGCAGAGCACTATATGGCACAGCTATGGGGCAAAAATGAACAGTGCAGAGCACTATATGGCACAGCTATCGGGCAATAATGAACGGTGCAGAGCACTATATGGCACAGCTATGGGGCAAAAATGAACGGTGCAGAGTACTATATGGCACAGCTATGGGGCAATAATGAATGGTGCAGAGCACTATATGGTACACCTATGGGGCAATAATGAACGGTGCAGAGTACTATATGGCACAGCTATGGGACAAAAATGAACGGTGCAGAGCACTATATGGCACAGCTATGGGGCAAGAATGAACGGTGCAGAGCATTGTATATGGGGCACAGCTTTATATGGAGCATCTATGGGGCAATAATGAACTGCATGGAGCATTATATGTGGCACATTTTTATAGAGAGCATCTTATGGGCCCATCATGAACTGGATGGAGCATTATATGGGGCTCCTGATTCAATATAGATATTCAAAAACACTTAACCTACTGATGTCTCAATTAATTTTACTTTTATTGGTATCTATTTTTATTTTTTAAATACACCGGTAGCTGCTGCATTTTCTACCCTAGGCTTATACTCGAGTCAATAAGTTTTCCCAGTTTTTTGTGGCAAAATTAGGGGGGTCGATTTATACTCGGGTCGGCTTATACTCGAGTATATACGGTACTAGTAAAGGATGTGTTGCATGTTCCAGGACTAGAAGGAGGATTGCTATCCGTAAAGCATCTAACAGCAAAAGGACTTACTGCAAAATTCAAAGATTGTTCAATCCTAGGGGGAGATAAGGTAATAATTAATGTCAAAGCAGGTGAACAATTATACCATCTAGACACATTAAAGGAGCAGATGAAGTTATGTACACATGATCACAATAATTGTATTCATATGTGGCATAGACGTCTAGGACACAGACATCCTGAGAGTATAATGGTGTAACAAAAGAAGAATTTGACAAAATACCTATTGATATCTCATTGCTCAATTATCGTAAAATGTAAATATATAAAATCTAAAGCTACAAGAGTATCTATACCTAAAGAGAGTGAGGCAAACAGCACAAGACCACTTGACTTGGTACACACTGTTGTATGTGAACCCATGAAAGTTACCATATCGGGAGTAATGGATATATGATGACCTTCATAGATGACTACTCAAGATACACAGTCACATACTTGATAAAGAACAAAAGTGAAGTCTTTGAAAAATTAGAAGACTATGTGACAAAGTTAAATAACAAGTTTCAGGGGAAGCCAATCATCATCAGAAGTGATAATGGAGGTGAATTTACAGGACACCAAATAGAAAACTACTTAAAGGGACTCTGTCACCTGAATTTGGAGGGAACAATCTTCAGCCATAGGGGCGGGGTTTTCGGGTGTTTGATTCACCCTTTCCTTACCCACCGGCTGCATGCTGGCTGCAATATTGGATTGAAGTTCATTCTCTGTCCTCCGCAGTACACGCCTGCACAAGGCAAGATTGCAGACTGTGCAGGCATGTACTACGGAGGACAGAGAATTAACTTCAATCCAATATTGCAGCCAGCATGCAGCCGGCGGGTAAGGAAAGGGTGAATCAAACACCCAAAAACCCCGCCCCTATGGCTGAAGATTGTTCCCTCCAAATTCAGGTGACAGAGTCCCTTTAAGACAGAATGCATTAGAGCACCAAAAGACTGTTCCATACACACCTGAACAGAATGGGGTAGCAGAAAGGAAAAACAGAACTCTGTCTGAAATGATAAGATGTATGCTAACAGACTCCAAACTACCAGAGAAATAAAGGTGTGAAGCAGCAATTACAGCTACTTATCTGCAAAACAGACTTTTTTTTCAAGAAAACTGAAAAAAACCCATAAGATCTGTAGCAAGGTAAGAAACCAAGTGTGAATCATTTAAGAGTTTTTGGTTACAAAGTTTTTGTATTTATTCCAGAAGAAAAACGCTCCAAACTTCTAAACAGAGCCATTGAAGGAATATTTGTCAGATATAGAGACAATTGCAAAGGATAAAGAATCCTAAATTCCAAGACAGACAGAATCACAGTGAGTAACAGTGTAACATTCAATGAAGATCTAAATGATGACATAATGTCATCACTGGAAACTAAAAATTAGAGAAATGACAGTGAAATAACTGCAGGAGAAAATCTTTTTTTTCCCACAAAAATTATTTTTTAGCCCCGAGTTTTGGATTTTCCCAAGGATAACAGGATTTTGTTGTCCAATTTGTCCTGAGTACGCCGATACCCCATATGTTGGGGTAAACCCCTGTTTTGGCACACGGGAGAGCTCGGAAGGGAAGGAGCACTGTTTTACTTTTTCAACGCAGAATTGGCTGAAATTGAGATCGGATGCCATGTCGCGTTTGGAGAGTCCCTGATGTGCCTAAACAGTGGAAACCCCCCAATTATAACTGAAACCCTAATCCAAACACACCCCTAACCCTAATCCCAACGGTAACCCTAACCACACCTCTAACCCAGACACACCCCTAACCCTAATCCCAACCCTATTCCCAACCTTAAATGTAATCCAAACCCTAACTTTAGCCCCAACCCTAACTTTAGCCCCAACCCTAACTGTAGCCTTAACTGTAGCCCCAACCCTAACCCTAGCCCTAACCCTAACCCTAGCCCCAACCCTAACCCTAACCATAACCCTAGCCCTAGCCCTAACCCTAGCCCTAACCCTAACCCTAACCCCAGCCCTATCCCTAACCCTAACCTTAGCCCTAACCCTAGCCCTAACACTAACCCTAACCCTAGCCCTAACCCTAACCCTAATGGTTAAATGGAAATAAATAATTTTTTTAACATTATTTAATTTTTCCTTAACTAAGTGGCTGATGAAGGGGGGTTTGATTTACTTTTATAGCGGGTTTTTTAGTAGATTTTATGATTGGCAGTCGTCACACACTGAAAGATGCTTTTTATTGCAAAAAATATTTTTTGTGTTACCACATTTTGAGATCTAAAATTTTTCCATATTTGAGTCCACAGAGTCATGTGAGGTCTTGCTTTTTTGGCGGGATGAGTTGACGTTTTTATTGGTAACATTTTCGGGCACGTGACATTTTTTGATCGCTTTTTATTCCGATTTTTGTGAGGCAGAATGACCAAAAACCAGCTATTCATGAATTTCTTTTGGGGGAGGCATTTATGCCATTCCGCGTTTGGTAAAATTGATCAAGCAGTTTTATTCTTCGGGTCAGTACGATTACAGCGATACCTCATTTATATCATTTTTTTATGTTTTGGCGCTTTTATACGATAAAAACTATTTTATAGAAAAAATAATTATATTTGCATCGCTTTATTCTGAGGACTATAACTTTTTTATTTTTTTGCTGATGATGCTGTATGGCAGCTCATTTTTTGCGGGACAAGATGACGCTTTCAACGGTACCATGGTTATTTATATCTGTCTTATTTATCGCGTGTTATTCCACTTTTTGTTCGGCAGTATGATAATAAAGCGTTGTTTTTTGCCTCGTTTTTTTTTCTTACGGTGTCTACTGAAGGGGTTAACTAGTGGGACAGTTTTATAGGTTGGGTCGTTATGGACGCGGCGATACTAAATATGTGTACTTTTATTGTTTGTTTTTTTTATTTAGATAAAGAAATGTACTTATGGGAATAATATATATTTTTTTATTTATTTAGGATTTTTTTTTTTTTTTACACATGTGGAAATTTTTTTTTAACTTTTTTACTTTGTCCCGGGGGGGACATCAGAGATCACTGATCTGACAGTTTGCACAGCACTCTGTCAGATCAGCAATCTGACTTACAGCACTGCAGGCTTACCAAGCGCCTGCTCTGAGCAGGCACTTGGTAAGCCACCTCCCTCCCTGCAGGACCCGGATGCCGTGGCCATTTTGGATCCGGGCCTGCTGCAAGGAGGAGAGATAAGAGACCCTCGCAGCAACGCGATCACATTGCGTTGCTGCGGGGGTCTCAGGGAAGCCCGCAGGGAGCCCCCTCCCTGCGTGATGCTTCCCTATACCGCCGGCACACCGCGATCATCTATAGGCAGCTGACACCCAGCCGCGCTCCCCCCATGAGTGCGGCCGATCGCTATGATGTACTATCCCGTCGAGGGTCAGATAGGCCCAGGTCTCCTCGACGGGATAGTACGTCAAAGGTCAGAAAGGGGT
Source organism: Ranitomeya imitator (assembly GCF_032444005.1). NCBI lineage: Eukaryota > Metazoa > Chordata > Amphibia > Anura > Dendrobatidae > Ranitomeya > Ranitomeya imitator. Next base: position 740,042,747 of record NC_091283.1, read on the forward strand.
TAAAAATATTTTATGGGCATCATAGACACCCTTTACAAAAATTGGACTAGCATTAGCAGCACAGAACACGTTAATTCTGGTGATCTAGTGGGTGAGATAGAATGAAAATAACAAAAGGGAGGGGTGAACACAGGTTCATAGATATGAAGCCAGAATGTGTCCAATGAGATATGTTGGTCCCTAGCAACAGCTCAGAGACAAGGGATATAAATAAAAATATAATATAATAGTATTTCAATATTTTTATATTGGAGAGGTATACACTAGGTCATAAGAGGATGGTCCAGAGATAGCAAAAATTGAAAATAAAGGAATAAATGGGAAGAATATATGTACATCTCATTTTTATGACATTTCCCCCTGGGGGAGTAACATTTGTTTAGGTTTCAAATTAGTAATGGGCATCATAAAAACACCCTTGCACAAAAATTGAGTGACTTTTGCATCACAGAATACGTTCATTCTGGTGTTCTAATGAAGGAGAATGAGGAGACATTGATGAAGGCCTCATTAAATACTAGTCCCAATGTAAAGGAGCAGGTCTCCTTGACTTGTAATGCCCATACATGAAGTGCATGGGCTGACAAACATTTCCCCATGGGGGGTACATTTTTAAAAAATATTTTATGGGTATCATAGACACCCTTCTCAAAAATTGGACTGGCTGTAGCAGCACAGAACACATTAACCCTGGTGATCTAATGGCGGAGAATGAGGAGATATTGATGAAGGCCTCATTAAAAACTAGGCCCAATATAAAGGAACGGGTCTCCTAGACTTGTAATGTCCATACACAAACTGCATGGGCTGACAAACATTTCCCCATAGGGGTACATTTTTTAAAAATATTTTATGGGCATCATAGACACCATTGCCAAAAATTGGACTGGCTGTAGCAGCACAGAGCACATTATTCCTGGTGATCTAGTGGGTGAGAATGAGGAGATATTGATGAAGGACTCATTCATAGACACCCTTTCCAAAAATTTGACTGGCTGTAACAGAGCATGTTAACCTTGGTGATCTAGTGGCGGAAAATGAGGAGACATTAGAATGATAAATCATACTGAAGTCAAACAAATGAATAAAGGTTGTGAATCCACCTATGAAAGAAAATAATAAAAGGGAGGGGCAAACACAGGTTCATAGATATGAAGCCAGAATGTGTCCAACGAAATATGCTGGTCCCTAGCAACAGCTCAGAGACAGGGATAAAAATAAAAATATAATGTAATGGTATTTCAATATTTTTATGTTAGAGAGGTATACACTAGGTCATAAGAGGATGGTCCAAAGATAGGAAAAATGGAAAATATAACAATAAATGGGAAGAATAGACATCTCATTTTTGTGACATTTCCCCCAGGGGGAGTAACTTTTTTTTGGTCTCAAATTAGTAACGGGCATCATAAAATCATCCTTGCACAAAAATTGAGTGAATTTTGCATCACGGAATACGCTCACCCTGGTGTTCTACTGGTTGTGGATGATGAGGATGAGGATAAAGAGGAGGATAACACCAAGCAGACCAAATCAGAAAGCAGATACCCATGTGTGGTTGTGAAGAGGTGCATGAGAATACACTTCCACAAAAAAGACAATGTATTTGAGGTTATGCTTCACTGTTTTCATTCGGAGGTGTACAGAAGTCTTGCCGAATCCAGGCCTTGTTCATGTTGGAGTTGGCGGAACGCACCGAATATATATTTATTAGAGGAAGTTGGTGAATTCGCAACCCGGGATCCACCGTGCAGGAAAGCACCTGCAGCTAGATATGGCGGTACTATATAGTGGTATAAACAGACTCTGTAACTTCACAGAGTCTGTTAGCAAAGATAACGCTGTGCCCTGTTTGGCTCACAGAGGCACACAGCTACTTAGTAGAGCAGATGGTGGTCATGCAGTCAAATGCAAACATGAAACTCCTCGCCGGAGGTGCCAGCATTCTAGGGGCTTATTTCAGCTGGGTCCTTGAATACACACACACAAAACTCCTCGCCAGAGGTGCCAGCATTCTAGGGGCTTATTTCAGCTGGGTCCCTGACTGCATACAAAACATGACCACACTGGCGCTGAGCTCATATATAAATTGATATTAGCGCATGGCCGTGCGGTCATGAGAACCTTTTATAGCTGTAGCACCTACAGGACCTTCCAAGAAGGGCCAATGGAAGGCTGCCACAGAACTTGATCAGGTATAGGGCCTTCCTGGAGGACCAATGGAAGTTGCTGCAGTACCTGAGCATGTGACCCTTGATCTCCACTGAGAGATCTTGCCCTGGGCATGCTCAGTGTGTGCAAAGCAGGACTTAGTCCCAGAAAAGCCTGCTCGTTGCAAACCAGTGCAGGGTACAATAGTAAAGCCTGGAGAGGCAGCAGTAACCCTTTGCACAGTATCAGATTCAGTGAAACGCTGGGACTGAAATCTCTGCTGAGCAGGCTCCACTGCGGCCGATGCAGAATGGGAGACCACAGCAGACATGGTTCGAGATTCCCCCTGTGCAGTGGCGGGAACTTGACTCCTAACAGTTCATTCATCCAACACCGCGGAGACACCATCACGTGTTTCTAACTGCGTTGAGAAACACGTGATGGTGTCTCCGTGGTGTTGGATGTTTTGATCTCCCCAAGGTCATTCATCCTTATGTTTATAGTCCTTTTACTAGGCACTGCTCCTAATAGCCTGTTTCCTACTCCACACTGATGAGGGGCAAATACCCCGAAACAGCTGTCTGTGGATGGATACCATGTTTTGGCATAGGTGGTTTTCCTTTTTGGATGCTGCCCTTCCCGTGGTTGTTCCTTCCCAGCGAAAGACCTGGCTATTTATTGCTTGCGTTGAGAAACACGTGATGGTGTCTCCGCAGCTTTTCTACATGCATTTGCATATTTCCCATAAGGGATGGGGCAGTGTTTTGGATCACTGCGTTGAGAAACACGTGATGGTGTCTCCATGGTGTTGGATGTTTTAATCTCCCCGAGGTCATTCATCCTTATGTTTATATGTTGGGGTGATATGCCTACTTTCCCATGTGTGCTGCTGCCCTTGCTCTGCATGTCCTCCTGCCAGGGTGGGTCAGTCACTATGTTATCCACCACCTCTTGACTTTCTGGCAATTGTGTCTTATCTTCATCCACCTCTTGTGACACTTTCCCACCATCGCCTTCATGTGACCGTGGCTGTTCAAATATTTGGGCATCACGACATGCGATCTCATCTGTTCCCACTTCAAGTTGACTGGCCGAGAGTCCGGAATCTTTAAAGGGAAAACTGAACAGCTCTTCGGAGTGTCCAAGTATGGGATCAGTTGTCTCAGGACACTCGTCATGGTGGGAGGAAGGAGTATCAGAGTGAGTAATATCCAGTCCACACTCATGGCTTCCCAGACTTGACCGTGTGGAAGACATGGTGATGATGGTGGTGGATGCTAAGTGACTGGAAGCATTATCCGCTATCCAACCAACAACCTTTTCACACTGCTCTGGCTTCAATAGTGGTGTTCTGCAGTCCCCTAGAAACTGGGACAGGAAGGTCGAGCATAAAGATGTGGGTCTTAGTTGTGGCTCACTTTCAGCTTGGCCACGGCCTCGTCCTCTGAATGCACCATCATCATCACATCCACTTCCCCATTCCTTGCCCCTTGCCTTGCCCATTTTAAATGGACTACTTAAATATTTGAAAAGCTCAATACAAATGGATTTATTTGGAGACCAAGGCTAGCAGCCAAAAAATACAGGTCCTTCTCAAAAAATTAGTATATAGTGTTACATTTCATTATTTACCATAATGTAATGATTACAATTAAACTTTCATATATTATAGATTCATTATCCACCAACTGAAATTTGTCAGGTCTTTTATTGTTTTAATACTGATGATTTTGGCATACAACTCCTGATAACCCAAAAAACCTGTCTCAATAAATTAGCATATCAAGAAAAGGTTCTCTAAACGACCTATTACCCTAATCTTCTGAATCAACTAATTAACTCTAAACACATGCAAAAGATACCTGAGGCTTTTATAAACTCCCTGCCTGGTTCATTACTCAAAACCCCCATCATGGGTAAGACTAGCGACCTGACAGATGTCAAGAAGGCCATCATTGACACCCTCAAGCAAGAGGGTAAGACCCAGAAAGAAATTTCTCAACAAATAGGCTGTTCCCAGAGTGCTGTATCAAGGCACCTCAATGGTAAGTCTGTTGGAAGGAAACAATGTGGCAGAAAACGCTGTACAACGAGAAGAGGAGACTGGACCCTGAGGAAGATTGTGGAGAAGGACCGATTCCAGACCTTGGGGAACCTGAGGAAGCAGTGGACTGAGTCTGGTGTGGAAACATCCAGAGCCACCGTGCACAGGCGTGTGCAGGAAATGGGCTACAGGTGCCGCATTCCCCAGGTAAAGCCACTTTTGAACCATAAACAGCGGCAGAGGCGCCTGACCTGGGCTACAGAGAAGCAGCACTGGACTGTTGCTAAGTGGTCCCAAGTACTTTTTTCTGATGAAAGCAAATTTTGCATGTCATTTGGAAATCAAGGTGCCAGAGTCTGGAGGAAGACTGGGGAGAAGGAAATGCCAAAATGCCTGAAGTCCAGTGTCAAGTACCCACAGTCAGTGATGGTGTGGGGTGCCATGTCAGCTGCTGGTGTTGGTCCACTGTGTTTCATCAAGGGCAGGGTCAATGCAGCTAGCTATCAGGAGATTTTGGAGCACTTCATGCTTCCATCGGCTGAAATGCTTTATGGAGATGAAGATTTCATTTTTCAGCACGACCTGGCACCTGCTCACAGTGCCAAAACCACTGGTAAATGGTTTACTGACCATGGTATTACTGTGCTCAATTGGCCTGCCAACTCTCCTGACCTGAACCCCATAGAGAATCTGTGGGATATTGTGAAGAGAAAGTTGAGAGACGCAAGACCCAACACTCTGGATGAGCTTAAGGCCGCTATTGAAGCATCCTGGGCCTCCATAACATCTCAGCAGTGTCACAGGCTGATTGCCTCCATGCCACGCCGCATTGAAGCAGTCATTTCTGCCAAAGGATTCCCGACCAAGTATTGAGTGCATAACTGAACATGATTATTTGATGGTTTTTTTGTTTGTTATTAAAAAACACTTTTATTTGATTGGATGGGTGAAATATGCTAATTTATTGGGACAGGTTTTTTGGGTTATCAGGAGTTGTATGCCAAAATCATCAGTATTAAAACAATAAAAGACCTGACAAATTTCAGTTGGTGGATAATGAATCTATAATATATGAAAGTTTAATTGTAATCATTACATTATGGTAAATAATGAAATTTAACACTATATGCTAATTTTTTGAGAAGGACCTGTACAACATATGCCTGCAAAGCAAATATTTGGACACCTCAGATACACCAGGCGTCTGACGGAGATAACAGAGTGTAAAAATTTTTGTTTTCATTTTTTAAAACACTAAATACTGAGTAGACCAAGGCTAGCAGACAGAACAATGTAAGGTATGCCTACGAAGCAATGATTTTTGCACCAAAGGTACACCAGGCGTGTGACGTAGATAACAGACTATACAATTTTTTTTTAATTTTTGAAAACATTAAATACTGAGTAGACCAAGGCTAGCAGACTGAACAATGCAAAATATGCCTGCAAAGCAAGGATTTTGACACCACAGTTACAACAGGCGTCAGCCAGAGATAACAGACTGATCAAAATGTGGCCTTTATTATTTTGGGCACACCAAAATTGTGCCAATAAGTTGACTATGACACTAAAAAAAAAATGTACTACTAAAATTTTAAGATAGTTAGCACAATGATATGCGGTGCGTGTGGCGTACAACTCACAGTAATAAAATATAAGAACTGTAGCTAAATATTTTGGGCCAGCTACTGTACATGGACATGGTGTCTAAAAGTGTTACAAGACACTGCAAAATATTAAATAGTACCAAAAAAAGGACAAATTTTTTGGTACACTCACATCTGATGCCTGGGACCAAAAACACATTTTTAAATTCTTAGATTTGCACGCTCTTTTATTGCAATGACCTGGCTGTAGTCTGCAGAGTGACCAAGCAAATAAATGTAGAAAAAAGGGGGCTATGGATTGCTGTATAATAAAAAGAACAGGTATAAGCTGCAAAAAAATAAAATTGCCACAAGTAACTGCAGTTAGGTATATAAAAAATAAGCAGCAGCAGCAGACACTAATGGAGTTTTTTGACGTATGCAGTGAGATCTATGTACTCACATACAGTACCTGCAGGCCTTGCACTGACGTGGATATGTGCACACAGACTCCCCTGCCTACCTAGCTCTGCAATCTATGTACCGCCGAATTAGCCCTAAAAAGAACTGTTGGTTTATCAGGATTTGTGGAATGAACACTAGCAAACCCACACTAACTATTAAAAGAATGATTCTGACCCTATCTTAGCAGCAGCTCTCCCTACACTAGCTAACTCCGGAGCAGAATGTGGCGAGCAGGGCGGCGTCCGGTCTCTTATACCACTGATGATGCTGTGTGGCCAGCCAGTCACTGCAAGACCACAACAAAGTTGGCTGCGGTGTTACAGTGCATGGCAGACAATCCCTGCATGTTGATTGGGTCTCTAAGGACCGCCAAAAATGCAGGGTGGAGACCCGAGCTCCCACCGAATAATCACAGATATGCTCGTTGCTGGCCGAGTACACCGAGCACAGTGATACTCTGGCGAGTACCAAGTATTGGTGAGCACATTCTCTCATTACTAATGGCTTATTAAGTACCGGACATAGTAGTGGTTAGTTACACATTTCTATATTTCTGATTATATGCAATGCACACATTTGTGAATATCAAAGCTGACAAAAAAGTACATGAAGAATGTTTTGAAAGCAAGTAAAAAAGACAAAATAAAGGGATTTGAGAAAACATTAATGTGCAAATGTTTGCTGGTCTAACCAGTTTTGCTTATATTTGTTGCACGTTAGGCCTACAAATACATGGTAGATTATTCTAAAGCTAACCACAGAGACACTCAAATGATGTCATGCAAGCCCTCTAGTATTGTAAGCAGAACATCATAAGTAAAAAATCTTAATTTTATTAATGCCAGTTATTCATAAAATTATTGTCAACTATCTCCAGAAGGCTAAACTAAATAGCAAAGCCACTAAAGACTCAATGTCTCCAAAAATTAAATTTAAAAACAGCAGAGAAGGATCTAACATAAATCTTTTTCTTAAATAACAGGTCAAGGAACAGCATGGATTGCTCAATTACTTCAGGGTTAACATCAGACATGCTTCAGCAGAAATACATCACCTCAATTGTGCATTCTGTAAGGTCAGGCCTAGCCAAAGGTCCTTCAATAGCCAGTCAAAGGCCTGGATGCGCATTTGGAAGTGCACAAAAAATGTTTCAAGATGCCTACGCAGCTTCCCATACAGACTCAGGAAATGTCCTCTTCTGGCATGTTGGCAGAGGAGAGGTTGGACCCATACTCTGGGCTGCCTCTTCGGCTCTACAATGGTTGTGTACCTTTACCAAATTCTCAGGACAGCATCCAGTTAAAAAAGACACGTTCAGATTGATTAAAGGACAAGTTAATTAAGAGCGTATCTGCAGGAGTAATGGGAATGGTGGAGAGGAAAACCTGGAGGGACGTAACAAGGTGAGCACCTGACTTTTCACTAGGGCCCCTGATGGTGAGGTTAGCTTGGGTAGGTGCAGATGTGGCCAGGGTTGTCAGCATATCTAGGTGAGTGGTCACAGTTTGCAGATAGGAAAGGATTTTATTCTGCTGGTCTTTCTGGCAGAAGACCTCCAGGTACAGGTCTGAGATAGAGGAAGCCTGGGAGTCAGCAGATTACATGGCTTGAACAAAGTGTAATGGGAATGATAGACCAACTGTGCAGTGGTCTGAGAGCCTGGAGGGGCATGACTAGATGAGCACCTGACTTTTTACTAGAGCCCCTGATGTTGGGGTTAGATTTCGCCCTTGATGAACACCATGTGCTACTCCAAGAAAGACTATGGATGCACGATAGCTTACCCCCATGGGATTGGTAGCTGGAACAGCCCAGAAGGTGAGTACAGTAGATGCAGGCACTGCAGGAATACAGGAATCACAGATACAGATGTGTTTGTTTGTTATACAAATAGGCACTGGCAGGTGCTGGCTGGTATGGCTGGTGTACAGATGATGACTGGCTGGTGCAAAGTGGACCAGCTGGTATACAGATATGCACTGGCAGGTAGGAGGAGAAGGTGCCTTAAATAATAAGCGTCCCCCAGGACGGCGTGTGGTCCCTTTATGAGGGACAGAGAACGCATGCACCCTAAGTACAGTGCTCGGGATCTGCATGAAGTGTGAGAACCCCAGGCAATCACCAACAAGAAAGAAGCTGGAAATGTGAGATGTGGGCTGCGGTGTTGAGTGAGTTGGCATCCTTGTCAGTGAAAAGAGTCAGCATGCAGGGACACCAGCACTACAGCAGGTAGAAGAATATTATATGGGGATCTCCCAAACAATATGGATGTGCTCCCAGCATCTGACCTTTGGGAGTGTGCTTTTGCAGGGTTAACAATCAAACAGGTCCCTCACTACTGTTCCATACTTTTTTGGGTTCCCTGAAAAATGACCACAGGAAAATTGCTCACAGAAAAATTGCCCATATGAAAAATGCCCACATGGAAAATTGCCCACACGGAAAATTCCCCACACGGAAAATTGCCCACATGGAAAATTGCCAATTGCAGCATCACAAAGTTTCAGATCTATGATACTTGAGGTGAAAGGTGAGGATGTTCACATGATGTGTTATCAACTTGTGATTTACAGCTGACCTAGTGCAAAACTGCAAACATGCTGAAGATCTGTGGTTTGTAGCAGTCTGTCATTATCAGCAATAGATAGATCTAGTATGCTTTCATCTCTCACTGATTCTGCCTTACTTCTCCCACCAGCCCAGAACAGCAGCACATGCAGAAACAGCAGCAGTATGATCCAGAGGAGCCATCAGGACTCACAAAAGAATCACTGTATTATCTGTGGAGTTACATGGGACTGCAGGTCAGATCTAATACATTATCATCTCAGTGGGAGCCCACCAAAAGCAGGGTGCTGCTGGCTGAGATAGATGGTCCTGGAAGCACCGCAGAAAGGTGAGACTCTGTCAGAATCTGTCAGAGGAGCGGAAGTGCCATAGCAGCTCTGCTCTCCCATTGACTTCAGTGGCAGTGAATCTGGGGCCTGCACTTTCTTCCCTGTCCACTTATGGCTACCAAGAGTAAGAGTGAACAGATCCTACATAGTTACGTATCATGCACATATACTGCAGGTGTAGGCAGGCATAAGATGGAAGGAAATGCAGAGTGGATTTGAATAAGGGTCTCTAGGCCCAGACACACCACAATGAGAGTGGAATAAGGGTCTCTAGGCCCACACACACCACAATGAGGGTGGACTAAGGGTCTCTAGGCCCATATACACCACAATGAGAATGGAATTAGGGTCTCTAGACCCACACACACCACAATGAGAGTGGAATTAGGGTCTCTAGGCCCAGACACCGAGTGGAATAAGGGTCTTTAGGCCCAGATACCGAGTGGAATAAGGGTCTTTAGGCCCAGACACCGCGTGGAATAAGGGTCTCTTGGTCCAGACACCCCACACTGAGAGTGGAATAAGGGTCTCTAGGCCCAGACACACCACAATGAGAGTGGAATAAGGGTCTCTTGGCCCAGACACACTACAATGAGAGTGGAATAAGGGTCTCTAGGCCCAGAAACCGAGTGGAAAAGGGGTCTCTAGGCCCAGACACCCCACACTGAGAGTGGAATAAGTGTCTCTGGGCCCAGACACACCACAATGAGAGTAGAATTATTGTTAGCACAGTGGAATGACAACTCCTAAGAACAGAATCCGTACTCTGGGACTAGGGATGAGTGAACCGAACCTGTAGAACCTGGAGAAGTAAACTGGGCCCAGAGACCTTTGTTGAAATCCATTCTGCATTTTCTTTGCTGCCTGTGTTGTGTTGTATTGTATTTCAATGGAGCCCATGGAAGTCAAGGACAATCACTCGGCAGCTAATTATTTGCAGATGTGCAATGATTGTTTAATAAACTTAAGTTATTGTTGTTATTAGAATTCTTTATTAAACTGTTCTTAATAAACTTGTCGGTAGGTTTTTATGTGGGCAATTTTCGCCGACATTCTTCTGTGCTGCAGAGCATCTCACCTATAATTCTATACTATTCTCTGTTCTGCAGAGCATCTCACATATACCTGCATAATATCCCCCTGTCCTGCAGAGCATTTAACCTATATCTCTTTGCTTTTCTCTGTCCTGCAGAGCTTCTCACCTATAATTCTATAATATTCTTCTGCCGTGCGGAGCCTCTCACGTATACCTGCATAATATCCCCCTGTTCTGCAGAGCATTTAACCTATCTCTTTGCTATTCTCTGTCCTGCACAGCATCTCACCTATAATTCTATATTAATCTTCTGCCCTACAGAGCATCTCACCCACAATTATGTATTATTCTTCTGCCCTGCAGAGCATCTCATGTATATATGCATATACTATTCCTCTGTCCTACACAGCATTTAACCTATAATTCAGCCTGTGGGCAATTTTCTGTGGGCATTCTTCTCCTTGCACCTCAAATATCATGGACCTGAAACTTTGTGATGCTGCAATTGGCAATTTTCTGTGTGGGCAATTTTCCGTGTGGGCAATTTTCCATGTGGGCAATTTTCCATGTGAGCTATTTTCCATGTGGGCAATTTTCCGTGTGGGCAATTTTCCATGTGGGCAAATTTCCATGTGGGCAATTTTCCTTGTGGGCAATTTTCCTGTGGGCATTATTCCTGTGGGCAATTTTCCTGAGGGCATTTTTCCTGTGGTCAATTTTTCTGTGGGCATTTTTCCTGTGGGCATTTTTCTGATCACCGTATTCTGCATGTTGCTAATGACGCGCTTGGCCTGCTTCCGCTGTGTGCGTGTGCCCGGTTGCGCACCTCGCCTTTGACATCAGAGATGGAGTGAACGTGCCCTATGGTGACGTCACCACAAGGCTTGCGATGTGGATGCAATCACCGTGGCATCGAGTCAAGCGCCCGATAACAGGCACCTGGGTGACGTTACTCTCATTGGCCACATATGTGTAAATAGCTCTATATAAACTTCTATGAAGCCATGCTCCCCATCACTTCGTGATGAAGCAACGTGTGAAATGCGCATTGTAGTGTGGGGCAGCAATGGCAGCACAAACAGAATGAATCCTGCTTATTATACTTACTTCACTTTTACTCTTATGACTAGGGTTGAGCGAAACGGGTCGTTCATTTTCAAAAGTCGCCGACTTTTGGCAAAGTCGGGTTTCATGAAACCCGATCCGACCCCTGTGCGGGGTCGGCCATGCGGTACGCGACTTTCGCACCAAAGTCGCGTTTCAATGACGCGAAAAGCGCCATTTCTCAGCCAATGAAGGTAAACGCAGAGTGTGGGCAGCGTGATGACATAGGTCCTGGTCCCCACCATCTTAGAGAAGGGCATTGCAGTGATTGGCTTGCTGTCCGCGGCGTCACAGGGGCTATAAAGGGGCGTTCCCGCCGACCGCCATGTTACTGCTGCTGATCTGAGCTTAGGGAGAGGTTGCTGCCGCTTCGTCAGAAGCAGGGATAGCGTTAGGCAGGGTCCATTAACCACCAAACCGCTTGTGCTGTAGCGATTTCCACAGCCCAACACCACCTTCGGTGTGCAGGGACAGTGGAAGCTACATTTTTTTTTTTCCTCAGCGCTGTAGCTCATTGGGCTGCCCTAGAAGGCTCCCTGATAGCTGCATTGCTGTGTGTACGCCACTGTGCAAACCAACTGCTTTTTTCAAAGCACAAATCCTCTTGTTCCTTCCTTTCTGCACAGCTATCTTGTTTGTTTGTCCACACTTTTTATTTAATTTGTGCATCAGTCCACTCCTTATTGCTGCCTGCCATACCTGGCTGAGATTACTGCAGGGAGATAGTAATTGAAGGACAGTTCCTTTTATTTTTTTTTTTATTTTTTTTTTTTGTGGGAGATTAAGATTGACATTTCTGCTAGAGTGCCATCCCTGTCTGTGTCATCTCTCACTCAGTGGGCCATAGAAAGCCTATTTATTTTTTTGCTTGATTTGGGTTCTAAAATCTACCTGAAAAAATCACTACATCAATCAGTGGGAGAAAAATATTGGCCTCAGGGCTTGTGTGCCACTCCTTACTCCTGTGTGTGCCATCTCTCACTCAGTGGGCCATAGAAAGCCTATTTATTTTTTTGCTTGATTTGGGTTCCAAAATCTACCTGAAAAAATCACAACATCAATCAGTGGGAGAAAAATATTGGCCTCAGGGCTTGTGTGCCACTCCTGACTCCTGTGTGTGCCATCTCTCACTCAGTGGGCCATAGAAAGCCTATTAATTTTTTTGCTTGATTTGGGTTCTAAATTCTACCTGAAAAAATCAATAAATCAATCAGTGGGAGATTAATATTGGCCTTTGGGCTTGTGTGCCAGTCCTAAGCGTGCCATCTCTCTCTCTCAGATAGTGGGCCATAGAAAGCCTATTTATTATTTTTTTTATTGGGTTTATAAATTTTCCCTGGAAAAAAAAAAAAAAAGTGGGAGATTAATATTGGCCTCTGGGCTTGTGTGCCAGTCCTGAGCGTGCCATCTCTCTCACAAATAGTGGGCCATAGAAAGCCTATTTATTTTTTTGGTTGATTTGGGTTCTAAATTCTACCTGAAAAAATCAATAAATCAATCAGTGGGAGATAAATATTGGCCTCTGGGCTTGTGTGCCACTCCTGACTCCTGTGTGCGTCCTCTCTCACTCAGTGGGCCCTACAAAGCCTATTTTTTTTTATTTGTTTTCTAAATTCTCCCTGAAACAATCATTTTATTTTATTTGGTTTCTAAATTATTCCTGAAAAAATCATTTTTTTTGTATTTTTTTTTTCTAAAGTCTCCCTAAAAAAAAAAAAAATCAAATCAGTGGGAGATTAATATTGCCCTTTCTGCTTGTGTGCCAGTCTTGACTCCTGGGTGTGCCATCTCTCTCTCTCCAATTGTGGGCCATAGAAAGCCTATTAATTTTTTTGCTTGATTTGGGTTCCAAAATCTACCTGAAAAAATCACTAAATCAATCAGTGGGAGATAAATATTGGCCTCTGGGCTTGTGTGCCACTCCTGACTCCTGTGTGCGTCCTCTCTCACTCAGTGGGCCCTACAAAGCCTATTTTTTTTTAATTTGTTTTCTAAATTCTCCCTGAAACAATCATTTTATTTTATTTTGTTTCTAAATTCTTCCTGAAAAATTCATTTTTTTGTATTTTTTTTTCTAAAGTCTCCCTGAAAAAAAAAATAAAAATCAAATCAGTGGGAGATTAATATTGCCCTTTCTGCTTGTGTGCCAGTCTTGACTCCTGGGTGTGCCATCTCTCTCTCTCCAATTGTGGGCCATAGAAAGCCTATTAATTTTTTTGCTTGATTTTGGTTCCAAAATCTACCTGAAAAAATCACTAAATCAATCAGTGGGAGATAAATATTGGCCTCTGGGCTTGTGTGCCACTCCTGACTCCTGTGTGCGTCCTCTCTCACTCAGTGGGCCCTACAAAGCCTATTTTTGTTTTATTTGTTTTCTAAATTCTCCCTGAAACAATCATTTTATTTTATTTTGTTTCTAAATTCTTCCTGAAAAATTCATTTTTTTGTATTTTTTTTTCTAAAGTCTCCCTGAAAAAAAAAAAAATCAAATCAGTGGGAGATTAATATTGCCCTTTCTGCTTGTGTGCCAGTCTTGACTCCTGGGTGTGCCATCTCTCTCTCTCTCTCCAATTGTGGGCCATAGAAAGCCTATTTATTTTTTTACTTGATTTGGGTTCCAAAATCTACCTGAAAAAATCACTAAATCAATCAGTGGGAGATAAATATTGGCCTCTGGGCTTGTGTGCCACTCCTGACTCCTGTGTGCGTCATCTCTCACTCAGTGGGCCCTAGAAAGCCTATTTTTTGTTTTATTTGTTTTCTAAATTCTCCCTGAAAAAATCATTTTATTTTATTTGGTTTCTAAATTATTCCTGAAAAAAATCATTTTTTTTGTATTTTTTTTTTCTAAAGTCTCCCTGAAAAAAAAAAAAAATCGAATCAGTGGGAGATTAATATTGCCCTTTCTGCTTGTGTGCCAGTCTTGACTCCTGGGTGTGCCATCTCTCTCTCTCCAATTGTGGGCCATAGAAAGCCTATTAATTTTTTTGCTTGATTTGGGTTCCAAAATCTACCTGAAAAAATCACTAAATCAATCAGTGGGAGATAAATATTGGCCTCTGGGCTTGTGTGCCACTCCTGACTCCTGTGTGCGTCCTCTCTCACTCAGTGGGCCATAGAAAGCCTATTTTTTTTTTATTTGTTTTCTAAATTCTCCCTGAAACAATCATTTCATTTTATTTGGTTTCTAAATTCTTCCTGAAAAATTCATTTTTTTGTTGTTTTTTTTTTCTAAAGTCTCCCTGAAAAAAAAAAAAAAAAAAAATCAGTGGGAGATTAATATTGCCCTTTCTGCTTGTGTGCCAGTCTTGACTCCTGGGTGTGCCATCTCTCTCTCTCTCCAATTGTGGGCCATAGAAAGCCTATTTATTTTTTTGCTTGATTTGGGTTCCAAAATCTACCTGAAAAAATCACTAAATCAATCAGTGGGAGATAAATATTGGCCTCTGGGCTTGTGTGCCACTCCTGACTCCTGTGTGCGTCCTCTCTCACTCAGTGGGCCATAGAAAGCCTATTTTTTTTTATTTGTTTTCTAAATTCTCCCTGAAACAATCATTTCATTTTATTTGGTTTATAAATTCTTCCTTAAAAAATCATTTTTTTTTATTATTTTTTTTTTCTAAAGTCTCCCTTTAAAAAAAAAAAAAACAAATCAGTGGGAGATTAATATTTACATTTGCGCTTCAGTGACAGTCCTGCGTGTGTGGCATCTCTCTCATTTGTTGCCACCAACAACAGAGTGTGTAACATTGTGCTTGATTTTCGTTGTGGTCTCACCCACCTGTAAAGGGGTAGCTAAATCATACTGAAGTTATAGCTCACCGTGTAAGTTGTGTGACAGCAACAAATACCGTTAGTTTGGTAACGTTTTTAAAACAATGAGGAAGTCTGGTGGAAGAGGTCGTGGCCGGGGGCGTTCATTGTCAGCTGGTAATGAGGGTAGTGGTAGTGGTGGAGCATCAGGTGGTCGTGGGAAAAAAAATATTGCACCTAAGTCTGGAGCTGTGGAGCCAGGTTCGTCGTCTGGCTACACAAGGCCTCGAACGCTCCCTTTTCTGGGAGTAGGAAAACCGCTTTTAAAGCCGGAGCAGCAAGAGCAAGTTTTGGCTTATCTTGCTGACTCAGCCTCTAGCTCTTTTGCCTCCTCTCGTGAAATTGGTAAAAGTAAAAGCAGCGCGTCGTTAGTGGATGTTCACGGTCAGGGACAAGTCGCTTCCTTGTCCTCTTCAGCAAAAACAACAACAGAGAAGAATGCAGCAGGCGACACAACGGGTTACTCCATGGAGCTCTTTACACATACCGTCCCTGGCTTAGAAAGTGAAGCAGTTAACAGTCCATGCCCATTACAAGTTGAATCTGACATGGAGTGCACTGATGCACAGCAACAGCCAGACTACTATGCTGGTCCTTTGACTCAGACCACAACATTGCCCTCGCAGGGTGCTGATCAAGAATCAGACCCTGATGAGACTATGTTGCCCCATCACGAACGCTATACCACCGACCGACACGGTGACACAGACGAAGTTGCACACGAGCTACAAGAAGAGGTAATAGATGACCCAGTTCTTGACCCCGATTGGCAGCCATTGGGGGAACAGGGTGCAGGCGGCAGCAGTTCTGAAGCGGAGGAGGAGGGGCCGCAGCAGGCATCAACATCGCAACAGGTTCCATCTGCCGGGCCCGTATCTTGCCCACAACGCATTGCAAAGTCAAAACCTGTTGGAGGACAGCGTGGCCATCCGGTTAAAGCTCAGTCTGCAATGCCTGAAAAGGTATCCGATGCTAGAAAGAGTGCAGTCTGGCATTTTTTTAAACAACATCCAATTGATCAGCGCAAAGTCATCTGTCAAAAATGTTCAACTACCTTAAGCAGAGGGCAGAATCTGAAAAGTCTCAATACAAGTTGCATGCATAGACATTTAACCACCATGCATTTGCAAGCTTGGACTAACTACCAAACGTCCCTTAAGGTTGTAGCACCCTCGGCCAATGAAGCTAGTCATCAACGCAACATCCCTTCCGGCAGTGTAGGGCCACCATTTTCTGCACCACCTGCAGTATCTGTGCAGGTTTATTTGCCAGGCCAAAGCAGTCAGGGTCAGGGAATCACCAGTTTCGTAGTAGGAAACACTGCATCTAGGGCACCGGCGGCAACAATACCATCTCCCACCGTCTCTCAGTCTGCCATGTCCACCGGCATCCCCGCTAGTTCCACGATCTCCAGCTCTCCAGTCCAGCTCACCCTACATGAGACTATGGTTAGAAAAAGGAAGTACTTAGCCTCGCATCCGCGTACACAGGGTTTGAACGCCCACATAGCTAGACTAATCTCGTTAGAGATGATGCCCTACCGGTTAGTTGAAAGTGAAGCTTTCAAAGCCCTGATGGACTACGCTGTACCTCGCTACGAGCTACCCAGTCGACACTTTTTTTCCAGAAAAGCCATCCCAGCCCTCCACCAGCATGTTAAAGAGCGCATCGTCCATGCACTCAGGCAATCTGTGAGCACAAAGGTGCACCTGACAACAGATGCATGGACCAGTAGGCATGGCCAGGGACGTTACGTGTCCATCACGGCACACTGGGTAAATGTGGTGGATGCAGGGTCCACAGGGGACAGCAAGTTTGGGACAGTTCTGCCTAGCCCACGGTCTAGGAAACAGTTGGCTGTAGCCGTTCGCACCCCCTCCTCCTCCTCCTCGTCCTCCTGCAGAAGCGAGACCTCGTCCACAGACCGCAGTCGCACAACCACTCCATCCGCAGCTGCCACTGTTGCACACCAGGTCTCCCATTATGGGGCAGCTACTGGCAAACGTCAGCAGGCTGTATTGGCTATGAAGTGTTTGGGCGACAACAGACACACCGCTGAAGTTCTGTCCGAGTTCTTGCAGAAAGAAACGCAGTCGTGGCTGGGCACTGTAGATCTTGAGGCAGGCAAGGTAGTGAGTGATAACGGAAGGAATTTCATGGCTGCCATCTCCCTTTCCCAACTGAAACACATTCCTTGCCTGGCTCACACCTTAAACCTGGTGGTGCAGTGCTTCCTGAAAAGTTATCCGGGGTTATCCGACCTGCTCCTCAAAGTGCGTGGACTTTGCTCACATATCCGCCGTTCGCCCGTACACTCCAGCCGTATGCAGACCTATCAGCGTTCTTTGAACCTTCCCCAGCATCGCCTAATCATAGACGTTGCAACAAGGTGGAACTCAACACTGCACATGCTTCAGAGACTGTGTGAACAGAGGCGGGCTGTTATGTTTTTGTGGGAGGATACACATACACGGGCAGGCAGTAGGATGGCAGACATGGAGTTGTCAGGTGTGCAGTGGTCGAAGATTCAAGACATGTGTCAAGTCCTTCAGTGTTTTGAGGAATGCACACGGCTGGTTAGTGCAGACAACGCCATAATAAGCATGAGCATCCCCCTAATGCGTCTGCTGATGCAAAGTTTCACGCACATAAAGGATCAGGCGTCTGCAGCTGAGGAAGAGGAAAGCCTTGATGACAGTCAGCCATTGTCTGGCCAGGGCAGTGTACAGGACGAGGTAGCGGGCGAACAGGAGGAGGAGGACGAGGAGGATGATGGGGATGATTATATTTTTAATGAGGAAGCTTTTCCAGGGCCAGTGGAAATTGTTGGCGCAGCAAGGCCGGGTTCTGGTTTTTTGAGGGACACAAGTGACGTGGATTTGCCTGAAACTGCCCCTCAACCAAGCACAACCGCAGATTTGAGAACTGGAACTTTGGGCCACATGGCGGATTATGCCTTACGTATCCTCAAAAGGGACACACGCATAACAAAAATGATGAACGATGACGATTACTGGTTGGCCTGCCTCCTTGATCCTCGCTATAAAGGCAAATTGCAAAATATAATGCCACATGAGAACTTGGAACTAATATTAGCAACCAAACAATCAACTCTTGTTGACCGTTTGCTTCTGGCATTCCCTGCACACAGCGCCCGTGATCGTTCTAACACGAGCTGCAGGGGCCAGCAGACCAGAGGTGTTAGAGGGGCAGAAATCAGAAGTGGTGTTGGCCAGAGGGGTTTTCTGACCAGGTTGTGGAGTGATTTTGCTATGACCGCAGACAGGACAGGTACTGCAGCATCAATTCAAAGTGACAGGAGACAACATTTGTCCAGTATGGTTACTAACTATTTTTCATCCCTTATCGATGTTCTCCCTCAACCGTCATTCCCATTTGATTACTGGGCATCAAAATTAGACACC
Organism: Ranitomeya imitator; assembly: GCF_032444005.1. Classification (NCBI taxonomy): domain Eukaryota; kingdom Metazoa; phylum Chordata; class Amphibia; order Anura; family Dendrobatidae; genus Ranitomeya; species Ranitomeya imitator. The sequence continues at coordinate 740,061,268 of NC_091283.1, forward strand.
TGGCCAGAATTGGCAGAATATGCATTGCAGGAGCTTGCTTGCCCGGCAGCTAGTGTCCTATCAGAAAGAGTATTCAGTGCTGCAGGTTCAATACTAACAGAAAAAAGGACTCGTCTGGCTACCCAAAATGTAGATGATCTAACCTTCATTAAAATGAACCACAACTGGATTTCGAAATCTTTTGCCCCACCTTGCCCGGCTGACACCTAGCTTTCCTATGTAAAGGTCTTGCCTGTGGACTATTCTGAACGACTTTTCCAATCTCGTAATTTGCAGCACCTGATTGTCCAGCATCCGACATGTTAACACCTCCCTAAATGGCCAAAGTCCCCACACGGGGCCGTGGTATCGCCACTTGGCGCCAGCACCCGTGAGAGTACTGTTTGTCTGAGGAGGTGGGTGTGCCCGCTTTTGGTCGACGGCACTGCCACTAGGTCCCTCATAGTACAATAAAGTGTCTGGCGGTGGTGGTGCGCACCCAACGTCAGACACACCGTTGTAATATGAGGGGCCCTGGGCCTGTACCGCCGGCCACAAGACAGTCCCCCCCCCAGCTCAAACAGTGCTCTACCACTTGCAAAATTTTCTCTCACAGCTCCACCAATGTTTAGTCTATGCACTGACATCCTTCAATGCCTGGCACTGTCAATACCATTGTATTGACATTTTTCTTATGTTAGGCCTTCGAAGCCTGTCTGCGGTCACTCCTTCCACTAGGCCTCCACTGACCTGTCTACTGCTGCCCGTGTTCCCCTGGAACCAATTTTAAATTGCCTACATCCCAATTTTTGTTATGTTAGGCCTTCGAAGCCTGTCTGCGGCCCGTTCTTTCCACTACTACTACACTGACCAGGCCACTGCTGCCCGTGTTCCCCTGGAACCAATTTAAAATTGCTGACAGCAAGCCCAATTTATTATGTTAGGGCTTCGAAGCCTGTCTGCGGTCCCTCCTTCCACTAGGCCTCCACTGACCTGTCTACTGCTGCCCGTGTTCCCCTGGAACCAATTTTAAATTGCCTACAGCCCAATTTTTGTTATGTTAGGCCTTCGAAGCCTGTCTGCGGCCCGTTCTTTCCACTACTACTACACTGACCTGGCTACTGCCGCCCGTGTTCCCCTGGAACCAATTTAAAATTGCCGACAGCAAGCCCAATTTATTATGTTAGGCCTTCGAAGCCTGTCTGCGGTCCCTCCTTCCACTAGGCCTCCACTGACCTGTCTACTGCTGTCCGTGTTCCCCTGGAACCAATTGTAAATTACCTACATCCCAATTTTTGTTATGTTAGGCCTTCGAAGCCTGTCTGCGGCCCGTTCTTTCCACTACTACTACACAGACCAGGCCACTGCTGCCCGTGTTCCCCTGGAACCAATTTTAAATTGCCTACAGCCAGCCCAATTTATTATGTTAGGCCTTCGAAGCCTGTCTGCGGTCCCTCCTTCCACTAGGCCTCCACTGACCTGTCTACTGCTGCCCGTGTACCCCTTGAACCAACATCAGAAAATATAAAAATAAGTATTTTGCTTATGAAAAAGAAAATACTGGAGAGATATCAAATGCAGACATTTTAACATTAAAAACAAACACATACAACAAAAAACTGGTACAGTACTAAAAATGGCCACCAGCTACAATAACTTTCTTCTGCAAGTAGTTAACTGAAAGTTTTTTTCAATTTAAAACACAGATATGGCATCCACCGAGTGTTGTCCTGTCGCGTCTTCTTTATATTATTGCCAAGAAGATGCAAAACAATGAAAATAATAAAATCATTATTTACCAAAAAAATAGAGTAAGTCAAAACCACATTGCAAATAAACATTCATTACAAATAAAGAAGCAGGGCGCGTCCGAGGGTGAGTATATACCTAATAAGAATATAATCACCCTCGGACGCGCCCTGCTTCTTTCCGACAGCCTTCCTTCCTAAGAATCAGCCCTTCCGTGGTGTAGAGAGAGGGTGTGTTACACTCCAAGGTGTTCCCCAGGTTGCCTTTCCTGAGCTTCGATCTTCATGCTCTCGTTTAGTAGTTGTCGGAAAGTAGGCTGCATTAGGCCTACAAATTGGGTATGGGGTGGAGAGAGATGGTGTGTTACACTCCAAGGTGTTCCCCAGGTTTCCTTGCCATTGCTTCGGTCTTCCGACTCTCGTTTAGTAGTTGTAGAAAACTACACTGCATTAGGCCTACAAAATGGGTATCGGGTGGAGAGAGATGGTGTGTTACACTCCAAGGTGTTCCCCAGGTTTCCTTGCCATTGCTTCGGTCTTCCGACTCTCGTTCAGTAGTTGTAGAAAACTACACTGCATTAGGCCTACAAAATGGGTATCGGGTGGAGAGAGATGGTGTGTTACACTCCAAGGTGTTCCCCAGGTTTCCTTGCCATTGCTTCGGTCTTCCGACTCTCGTTTAGTAGTTGTAGAAAACTACACTGCATTAGGCCTACAAAATGGGTATGGGGTGGAGAGAGATGGTGTGTTCCACTCCAAGGTGTTCTCCAGGTTGCCTTTCCTGAGCTTCTATCTTCAGGCTCTCGTTAAATTGTGGTTAAATGGAACAACTGCATTTGGCGTACTAGTTGGTTTGGGGCCTACTAACAGTGTCTGCCGCTCCTTGCTGTTCTCCTGGTTTCCTGTCCTGAAATTCCATTTTCAGGCGCTCGTTAAGTAGTTGTTAATGTTAGACTGCATTTGGCCTACTAGTTGGGTTGGGGCCTACTATCGGTGTCTGCCACTCCTTGCTGTTCTACTCCACTGAACAAAGCTGTGCCGCCTGTTTACTACGGTTGCCAATTTTGAACTGCATTTTGACTACTTACTGATTTGGGCCTACTCTCTGTGTCAGCCTCTCATTCCAGTTGTCCTCCACTGCAATGCCCCCTGGTTATTCCTGTGTTACCAATTTTGAACTGCATTTAGCCAACTTTATTCTTTGGGCCTATATCTGTGTTTCCTCCTCATCCTGCCCATTGCCCAGCCAGTGATAGATGAGTCTGCTGGTACATTGACCCATAACGCAACATTCCCCGTGCACGCTACACAACAACATTGTGACCCTGCTGAAAGTCAGGTTGCTCTTCCCGCATACCATACCACCTTACACGGGGACAAAGAGGAAGGTGCAGATGAAAGTGCAGGTTCCTTCATCAGGTGGGGGGAGGAATACTAGTTGGCGACGTCACTGGCACAGGGCCTCTCATAGTACGCAAAAGTGTTGCTGCCGGTGGGAGGCGCCCCCGCCGTGCAAACACACCGCTGTACTTTGAGGGGCCCTGTGCCAGTGCCAATGCCAACGAGTGGGCCCCCCCTGCTTGCTCAGGTTCACAGCACTTGCAAAGTTGAAATACTTACCTCTCCCTGCTCCACTGCCGTGACGTGGTCCAGATTTCCTGGGCCCACTAATTACTTGAACCAGCCCTACCCACCACAACTTTAGCCAAATGACCCCCAATTTCAAATGCCTTCCAATTATTATAAGGTAAATTACGCTTGACAAGCTTCATTAAGAAGAATGGATGGTTTTGACATTAAAATGGGCACTCTAGGTGTTTTCCTGGCCCCCACTCACTGCCGACTATGCTGCCCCATTGACTTGCATTGGGTTTCGTGTTTCGGTCGATCCCGACTTTACGTCATAATCGGCCGATTTCACTCGACCCGACTTTTGAGATAGTCGGGTTTCGCGAAACCCGGCTCGACTCTAAAAAGGTCAAGGTCGCTCAACTCTACTTATGACCATGTTATTAATTCTGACTCTCTGCGGTGCTTATATACATATGGACACCGACCGCCATACATCTACTATATAATTGTCTAAGGGACACTTCTGTCTTTCTGTCCTTCTGTCTTTCTGTCTGTCACGGATATTCATTGGTCGCGGCCTCTGTCTGTCATAGAATCCAAGTCGCTGATTGGTCGTGGCAAAACACCCACGACCAATCACCGACGGGCACAGTCCACTTGCAAAATGGCCGCTCCTTCCTCCCCGCTGTCAGTGCCCGCTCCATACTCCCCTCCAGTCAGCCCTAACGCAGGGTTAATGCCAGCGTTAATGGACCGCGGTGTAACGCACTCCATTAACGCAGCTATTAACCCTGTGTGACCAACTTTTTACTATTGATTCTGCGTATGCAGCATCAATAGTAAAAATATCTAATGTTACAAATAAAAATAATAATAAAAAAACCTTTATTCTCTCCCTCCAATGTCGCGCCCTGTCCTCGGCAGTGCAAGCGGCAGGTTCCGGTGCCAAGGATGCTATGCGAGAAGGACCTGCCATAACGTCACGGTCATGTGACCGCGACGTCATCGCAGGTCCTGCGCTCATACCAACCCTGGGACCGGAAGCTGCCATGTGCACTGCACACAGGCGCCAGGACTACAAGGGGCTCTTGGAAGGTGAGTATATGTTTATTTTTTATTTTCAGTCTTTTTAACCTGTTACATACGTGGCTGGGCAATATACTACGTGGCTGGGCAATATACTACGTGACTGGGCAATATACTAAGTGAATGGGCAATATACTACGTGACTGGGCAATATACTATGTGGCTGGGCAATATACTACGTCACTGGGCAATAGAGTACTTGACTGGGCAATATACTACGTGGCTGGGCAATATACTACGTAGCTGGGCAATATACTATGTGGTTGGGCAATATACTACGTGGTTGGGCAATATACTACTTGGGCTGTGCAATATACTACGTGGACATGCATATTCTAGAATACCTGATGCGTTAGAATCGGGCCACCATCAAGTGAATTATATATTTATATATCTTTCCTTATGATTCTAGAATACCATTTGGATTATTATTATGCACAGGATTTTATTATTTAAAACAAATTGATTGATATTATGATAATTAAATTCTCCTATTTTCTATTGTTATATACTCCTTGATCATGTTTATATTGTATGCGGTGCCCTGCTCCCCTTGTTTTTAATTGTATGTTATACTTTTTTATCATGTCTTGCCCCCTTTTTTATTTATAATTGTGCCTTTATTGGTAAATTTATTTTTTTATACATTTATTTTTGTATTTGTATTTTTGTGTTTATTATAGTGTTCAATTAGTTTTTGCATGTATACCTTCACTACTACGGTCTATAATTTGGAAAAGATGGTTAAAAACCGCATCGCAGACAGATTGCATACGCATGGCATACAAATGCCATACAGTTGCCATGTTAGAAAATAATCACACACTCGCATTGTAATCGCATTACATACAGAATACCATACAGATTTCACTTTTCTGTATGAGAATGGGACCAAACATTTATATTTTAGTGTTAATGTACCATTAAATTCATTGTGGTATTCAGAAGAAATCAAGAATTTGTTGGATATGAGATGAAAGACTAAAATAAATAAATGTTTTTAAATTTTCTAAAAATAGACATCACTTGGAGGATGCAATGCAACACAATGGAAGGTAAATCCCAAACCTAATCATACTACATTATTAATGTCTGAACTTTTCTTAAAAATGTTTTTGAATAGTACATTCCTAATATATTCCAGAAAATGGATTCAGCTCATTTAAGAGTTGGCATTGAGTAAGTAAAGCAAATTATTGTAAATTCTGTCTTAATTCTTCTTTTCTATGGCATTTCACTACAAAGGAATAGTTCTTTGCTCACCGTTGTTGCACTTTACAAGTCCATTCTTCATTAATTAAGGGAACCAAACATTGACCTTTCTATTTTTCTTTACAGGGAATTTCTATCTCAACCCCATCACCGGTAATTAATTATATGTACTTAATTTTGTAAGCAATCTAGTTTTCAAGACATTGTAAACATATAATCTAAAGTTCTAAAACCTCTAAGTGATAAAGTTTATTACACTCCAAGACAACATCTGGAAGCATTTTAAGATACAATACAATGTTCAGTTCTCTATGTGCAAAGTTGTATGACAGGTTTGAGTTTGGAGTTTTCAAGTCTGGGCAGTAGATAATTACTGAGTATTTCTCGCTGCCTGTTGCAAGCTGCATTTTTTTGGCAAGTAAAAATCCTTTAATGCCCTAGCTACTGTGGTATTTATAAATGTTTTTTGACTCAAACGGCCTGCAAATATAATGTCAAAATACGGTGTGGCAGCATTCAGACCCTTGCCCATCAGAAAAATTTAATTGGACATGTTGCATTTTTCTAAATTAATTTATATTTCATATTTTATTGTCACCCTTTAATATTGACATATTAATATATTATATACTCTCAATGGCTACTGTCCATACACCCTTTCACAGGTGCGAGAGGCCAAGGGTGTGCCATAAAAACGGTAGGGTTCATAGTTTCATTTGCTTGTTACAAGATCTGAGCCTATTATCAGAATGGTGCAACATGATTGTGGATTCATCAGATCAGGCAATGTTTCTTCGCTGCTTATTGATTGAATATTTGCTCTCTTTTGGTCACTTTAGTCTTGCCTTTCTGTTTCCCTGAGACAGCAATTGTGCTTGAACTAGTCATCAGCTGTTATTATAACCCATCTGTGTTAGGAATAGAGAATTGTATGTTTGAACATGTTATTTTGAGCACCAGCTTTGTATTGAACTGACATTTGTTTCAATGTCTTTTGCCTATTCTTCAGAATTGAGGATGAAGGCAATGAGTCAGCCAGCTACAAGACCTTCTCACCTGGATGGTTTAAGAAGCTGTTCTCCAGAGGGTAGTGCAGAAGTGCTGGAGTGAGCTACTGGAGGTGTAACTTGCAGAGAACAGAAGGTTGAGAGTTACGCTGAAAAGTGGCAAACTGGGAAGAATGCTTGGTCAGAAGAAAGGGAAATGTGGACATCGTACACTACAATTTGATGCTCTGAGAAGAATTAACTGCAGTGGGACTACAAAGGAACCACAAACTTTAGTGAGGCCAGGTGAATATGTTTGGTACAATACCCCTTTACATGTGGTACCTGCTGTGGGCGAAAAATAGGATTCTTGAAGAAATCTAAATGTCGGGAACAGAGTGCACAATAGGGTGATAATCTATGGAGGGTGAGTGTGTAAGTGTTTGGTTATTGCTCACTTGGTGAACTCCTATGTAGGCATGAAGAAAAAAAGGCTGCTGCTGTCCAGTGGCTTGTGCATAAATCTACCAATAAATATTCAATCCAGTTGGATAAAACACATTAGGTGCAATCCACCTAATATATTATATGCATCTGGTTCTAAAATAGAATCTTTGACACAACATAGGCTGATAGAGGTGGTGAATCAGTGGATAACATAGGTCTCCTTCACATGACCTGGTGATTCCTGTGCAGTTAAATAAACATATTATTATTATGTATTTATATAGCACCATTGATTCCATGGTGCTGTATGTGAGAAGGGGTTACATACAAATTACAGATATCACTTACAGAAAGCAAACTAAACAATTACAGACTGATATAGAGGTGCGAGGACCCTGCCCTTGCGGGCTTACATTCTACAGGATAGTGGGGAAGGAGACATATTCGCCACTGTGTGCCCAGACATAAAGAATATTGGTTTCTATGTTTCCTGTTTCCTGTCCATATTCATCTGCCCCAGTTCCCCTGCTCTTACTCAGATCTGGTTGAGAAATTCTATGGCCACTGATACAAAAAATTCCATAAAAAATATGCTCAATATTCTGCTTCTTACACTTGCCACCAACTCTACTTTATCATTTATGTTCTTAGTGGGCACAATAAATGACTTTTGTCCTTTTAGAAAGAAAAAAAAAATAAAAATGTACAGTACAAAGGAAAATATGAACATGTAACTTTTTTCTCAAAAATTTTACTTTAGACCCAAATTTCTTTATTTTAACCCCTTTCCGACATTGAGGATAATAGTATGCCCACGTCGGACTCCTTCTCCCTCAGCACCAGAGCCCGCACCTTTCCAGGCACATGTCAGCTGCTCTATATCCCACACAAGTGACCCCATTTTGGAAACTAGACACCTCAAGGAATGTATCTAGATATGTGGTGAGCACCTTAAACCCCCAGGTGCTTCACAGACGTTTCTAATATTAAGCTGTAAAAATGATAAAAAACAACACATTTTTCCCACTTGAATATTATTTTAGCACTAATGTTTTATTTTCACACGGCAGAGCTTGGAAGGGAAGGAGCTCCATTTGACTTTTTGAATGCAAAATATGCTGGAAACATTAGTGAACACCATGTAACATTTGTAGATCCCCTGATGTGTTTAAACAGCAACCCCCTTCCACAATTGATGTATTTTAGAAGCTAGCAGTCTCAAGAAATGTTGCTAGATGCGTGGTGAGCACCTTGAACCACCAGGTGCTTCACAGAAGTTTATAACGTTGTGCTGCGAAAATAGAAAAAATAAATATTTCCAACAAAAAAGTTATTTTGGACCTATTTTTTAATTTTCGGAAGGGTAACAGGAGAAAGAAATTGCACCATACAAATTGTTGTAAATTTTCTTCTGAGCATGCCGATATCCAATTTGTGGGGGAAACCTACTGTTTAGCCACACGGCAAGGCTCAGAGAGGAAGGAGTGATGTTTTGGAATGCAGACTTTGATGGAATTGTGTGCGGATGTCCTATTGTGTTTGTAGAGCCCCTGGTATGCCTAAACAGTGGAAAACCCCCACAAGTGACCCCATTTTGGAAATTAGACCTCTCAAGGAATTTATATAGACATGTGGTGAGCACCACCCTAGGTATGTCACAGAATTTTACAACATTGATCTGTAAAAGTAAAAAAAAAAAGCTTTTTCACACAAAACTGTTATTTTCACAAGGATAGCAGGAGAAAATTGGCCCCAAAATTTGTTGTGCAATTTCTCTTAAGAATGCAGATACCACTTATGCAGGAGTAAACTATTTATGAAGCACAGTGCAAAGCTCAGAAGGGAGTACGTGCCATATTGGTATTTAATTGAGGATACCATGCCACATTAGCAGAGTCCCTGAGGAGCCAGAAAATGCCCCCCATATATGACCTCATTTTACAAACTACACTCCAGAATGAATTCATCTAAAGGTGCAGTGATTATATTGACACCTCATGTGCCTCACAGAATTTTATACTATTAGGTGATGAAGAAAGAGTACGTTTTTACAACTGCAATGTTGTTTTAGCCTTAAGTTTTCAATTTTTATAAGGACTAATAGGAAAAAATGGACCTGACTGTTGTATAAATTTCTCATGAGTGCACCAATAACTTACATCTAAATGGGAAATACTTTTCAGACACATTGCACAGCTCAGAAGAGAATGAGAGCCATATTATAGTACAGATTTTACTGTTTTGATTTGTGATGACCCACTGGGAGAGCCACTGAGGTGACAAAACAGCAGAACTCCTAATAAATGACCCCATTTTATGAACTACACCTCTTGATGAATTAATCTAGGGTTGCAGTGATCATATTGACATCACAGGTATATCACAGAATGTTATACCATTGGGCAGTGAAGAAAAAAAAATTACATTTTTACCACAAAAAAAAATTGCTTTATCCCATGATTTTACATTTTTATGAGGAGAGTTGGGTAAAAATGACACCAAAACTTGTCCCACAATTTCTGCTGAATATAGAAATATCCCATATGTGGCTGTATAGTACTGTTTAGCGAGACTAGGGTGGGACTGAGCGCTGTTTGCCTCCTGGAGCCCAGATTTTCCTAGAATAGTTTGCGGACTCCATAAACTGGGCCCCTAAGTCCTAGGAGAACAGAATTCCCCTTCAATTAACCCCTTTATGGAAATGATGCCCCTTTGCGAATTTATCTGCACGTGTAGTGACGATTTTAACTCCATGTTTGATTTGCAGAAAAAAAACAGCAGTGGATTTTACTGAGTAAATTGCAAACTGCCTTTGTAGTACCCAGTAAATTCTAGTGACCAGTACATTATGCCCAGCTTGTGCTTCTGTAGACACTACAGAAATTTCAAACATGTAGATGCTAAATGTGGATAAGGCACACTGGGGCTCAGAACAAACGGGCATTTGGATTTTGGAACTCAGAAATTCCTGGATTTCTTTTGGGGAGCGAGGAGCCATAGTGTTTTTCCAGAGTCTTTGTACTACCAGCATCATGAAAGCCCCCTATATTACCATTGGCAGGTGACAGACCTGAGTGAGGACTTACTATTCTTGTGGATTAAGTTGAAGTTTCTATTGGGAAAATTTTACCTAATGTTTGGGATCACATTTATCTGACGCGCTATGGTGAGCACTTACTTTAGTATTTCCATCTAAATCTCCGAGCGGTGTGATTCAGATGAAACCCCGAGGGATTAATTTACAATAATGAGTCAGCAGAGTTATTCAGGACTTCGTCTGGCCTCTGTTCAGTGGATTCCATCTTTTCAGTAGTGCATAAAACTGTGGCGGACTGCACTTTTATGCACTCCTAAAAAGATTGACACCGCCAGATCACAGGCCGCATCAGTGTACACAGTGACGCCGTATGCCTTATTATAGGGAATATTCCGCTGGAGGTTTTGCTCAATAACGTATTTCAGAGATTTAGATGGAAATCCACGTGTAAATGCTCAGCACAGAGTGCAGGATAAATGTGAGCTAAGCCTTACTGCGATCTTTGGGAGGCAGAATGAAAAAATCAACAGTAGGTGAAAATTTGATTTTATTTATTTATTACGCCATTTCTTGTGCTTTCTCTGTGACTAGACAACTTTGTTCTTTGGGTCAGTACTAGGGTTGAGCGACCCTTACCTTTATAGGTTCGGGTCGGATTTCACGAAACCCAACTTTTTCAAAAGTTGGGTCGAGTGAAATCGGCCGATCCTATAAAAAAGTCGGGTCGGGGTCGGCCGAAACCCGAAACCCAATGCAATGCATTGGGTTTCCATGGTTCCCAGGGTCTGAAGGAGAGGAAACTCTCCTTCAGGCCCTGCGATCCATATTAAAGTGTAAAATAAAGAATTAAAATAAAAAATATTGCAATACTTACCCTCTGACGCGCCCTGGTACTAACCGGCAGCCTTCCTCCTTCGAATCCGTGCTTCAAGGACCTTGCCGTGACGTCGCGGTGACGTCGCGGCTTGTGATTGGTCGCGCGGCCGCCCATGTGACCGCTCGCGCGACCAATCAGAAGCCGTGACGTCACCGAAGGTCCTTCAAGCGCTGATTCTTAGGAAGGAAGGCTGTCGGAAAGAAGCAGGGCGCGTCCGAGGGTGAGTATATACCTAATAGGAATTACAAGCCGCGACGTCACCGCGACGTCACGGCAAGGTCCTTGAAGCGCGGATTCGAAGGAGGAAGGCTGCCGGTTAGTACCAGGGCGCGTCAGAGGGTAAGTATTGCGATATTTTTAATTTTAATTCTTTATTTTACACTTTAATCTGAATTCCGATACCAATTCCCGATATCTTAAACATATCGGGAATCGGTATCGGAATTCCGATTCCAGATTCAAAAGATCGCCGACTTCATGGCCGACCCCACACTGGGGTCGGGTCGGGTCAAAAGTCGGCGACTTTTGAAAAATTTCGACCCGTTTCGCTCAACCCTAGTCAGTACTATTACAGCAATACCAAATTTCTATTTTTTTTTTACATTTGATTGCAGTCACACACTGCAATACATTTTACTGCAAAAAACAGTTTTTATATTGCCAGAGTTTTAGAGCTATAACTTTTCCATATTTCTGCTGACAAAGTCATGTAACAATTTGTTTTTTATAGGATCTCTTGACCTTTAAATTGGTACCATTTTTGGTCACATAACATTTTTTGATCACTTTCTATTCTGATTTTTGGGAGGCAGAATGAACAAAAACCAGCAATTCAAGATTTTTATTTTTTCATGCCGTTCCACGTGTAGTAAAATTGAAAAGGCTGCTTTATTTTTCAGGTCAGTACAATTACAGCAATACCACATTTATATTTTTCTTTATATTTTGTTGCTTTTACACAGAAATTTTAGAGAAAAAATTATAATATTTGCTTTGCTTCATTCTGAGAGCTATGACTTTTTTATTTTTCCGCTGATGGAGCTGTATGGTGGATATTTTTTGCAGGACTAGATGACATCATCAGTGATACTATTCTTACTTACATTCATCTTTTTGATCGTCTTTTATTCCACTTTTTGTTCAGGGAATATGATGATAAAGCACTGCTTTTTGCCACATTTAGTTGTTTTTGTTTTTACGGTTTGCACTTAAAAGGTTAACTAGTGGGACAGATTTATGTGGCAGGTCGTCCTGGAAGCGATGATACTAAACATGTGCGCTTTTTTTTTACATAAAAATAGAATGTCATCAGTACAAAATATTTTTATATTTTTAAATGTTTTATTTTTGTATTTTTTCCCTCTATGTGACTATCACTTTCACCAGTGTAATAATTGTTATAATCCATTGCAATGGACTGTCAGTGCTGCACTGGCACAAGCCCCTTAGACCATGCTCTGAGGGCTTGCGTAATCTGGTGACCCGAATGTCATCATGATGACATTAGGTCACCATGGCAATGACTGGAGGACAGAGGGAGCCCTCTCACTCTGCATTAATTCTAAATGCTGTGATTTCTGTCTATAACAGCATTTACAGTCATGGTCAAAAGTATTGACACCCCTGCAATTCTGTCAGATAATACTCAGTTTCTTCCTGAAAATGATTGCAAACACAAATTATTTGGTATTATTATCTTCATTTAATTTGTCTTAAATGAAAAAACACAAAAGAGAATGAAGCAAAAAGCAAAACATTGATCATTTCACACAAACCTCCAAAAATGGGCCAGACAAAAGTATTGCCACCCTCAGCCTAAGGCCGGGATCACACATGCAAGAAACACGTCCATGTCTCGCATGTGAAACCCAAGCTCTGGCGCCGACACTTGGGAGCGGAGCGTGCGGCTCCATGTGTTCCTATGCGGCCACACGCTCCGCTCTGGAGTGCCGGCGCCAGAGCTTGGATTTCACATGCGAGACACGGACGTGTTTCTCGCATTTGAGATCCCGGCTTAATACTTGGTTGCACAACCTTTAGCCAAAATAACTGCAACCAACCACTTCCGGTAACCATCAATGAGTTTCATACGACGCTCTGCTGGTATTTTAAACCATTCTTCTTTGGCAAACTGCTCCAGGTCCCTGATATTATTAGATCTCTCCACTGGTGTTCTATGGGATTCAGGTCTGGACTCATTGCTGGTCACCTTAGAAGTCTCCAGTGCTTTCTCTCAAACCATTTTCTAGTGCTTTTTGATGTGTGTTTTGGGTCATTGTCCTGCTGGAAGACCCATGACCTCTGAGGGAGACCCAGCTTTCTCATACTGGGCCCTACATTATGCTGCTAAATTTGTTGGTAGTCTTCAGACTTCATAATGCCATGCACACGGTCAAGCAGTCCAGTGCCAGAGGCAGCAAAGCAACCCCAAAACATCAGGGAACCTCCGCCATGTTTGACTGTAGGGACCGTGTTCTTTTCTTTGAATGCCTCTTTTTTTCTCCTGTAAACTGTATGTTGATGCCTTTGCCCCAAAAGCTCTACTTTTGTCTCATCTGACCAGAGAACATTCTTCCAAAACGTTTTAGGCTTTTTTAGGTAAGTTTTGGCAAACTCCAGCCTAGCTTTTTTACGTCTCGGGGTAAGAAGTGGGTTCTTTCTGGGTCTCCTACCATACAGTCCCTTTTCATTCAGACGCCGACGGATAGTACGGGTTGACACTGTTGTACCCTCGGACTGCAGGGCAGCTCGAACTTGTTTGGATGTTAGTCGAGGTTCTTTATCCAACATCCACACAATGTTGCGTTGAAATCTCTTGTCAATTTTTCTCTTCTGTCCACATCTAGGGAGGTTAGCCACAGTGTCATGGGCTTTAAACTTCTTGATGACACTGCGCACAGTAGACACAGGAACATTCAGGTCTTTGGAGATGGACTTGTAGCCTTGAGATTGCTCATGCTTCCTCACAATTTGGTTTCTCAAGTTCTCAGACAGTTCTTTGGACTTCTTTCTTTTCTCCATGCTCAATGTGGTACACACAAGGACACAGGACAGAGGTTGAGTCAACTTTTATCCATGTCAACTGGCTGCAAGTGTGATTTAGTTATTGCCAACACCTGTTAGGTGCCACAGGTAAGTTACAGGTGCTGTTAATTACACAAATTAGAGAAGCATCACAAGGTTTTTCGAACAGTGCCAATACTTTTATCCACTTCCTTTTTTATGTTTGGTGTGGAATTATATCCAATTTGGCTTTAGGACAATTCTTTTTGTGTTTTTTCATTTAAGACAAATTAAATGAAGATAACAATACCAAAGAATTTGTGTTTGCAATTATTTTCAGGAAGAAAAAGAGTATTATCTGACAGAATTGCAGGGGTGTCAATACTTTTGGCCATGACTGTAGAAGGTTCAACTTCTGGGAGAAGTGTGGGTACCGCTCCTAGCAGTGAGTGCTGGGCGGTAGCTGTATTATCAGCTGATCACCGAGTGGCGATCAAACGCACGCGAGCACAAAATCATCTGGACATACTCAGTATGTCCATGGCCGGTAAGTTCCAGCCAACCATGACGCACTGAGTATGTCAAGGATTGTGAACGGGTTAAGATTCGAATTCCCCAGGTTTGTAAATTTTTTCCAAAGCTTTGATTTTCTGCTAATATTAGGCAGTTCAGTTGCTCTGGAATGGTGAGTAGGACAATTACCGTAACCAAATAATGTATCCATTTTTGTCCCCCAAGCGATAGAGACCAAACTTTTATTTGGTGCATAAATTGGAAAAAATCAATAAGTTACACTTGCACTGCTGTCTGGCCTATCTCTCTCTTTCCCTGTTGATGAAACATTATGTTCATAAATAGTTAGTGCCTTTTTCCACCCCTATGTGGATTGGGCTGTGCTGTAAAAATCACAGAATGGTGCTGCTTGGCCAGACACTATCTTTCATACTAGTTGTGATAGTTCCCCTGATTGTCTGCACTAAACTATGTAACGTGATTACTCATTTTGATGAAGCCCGGCAGGCTGTGACTGTTGTCATTAACCTGCCCAGTGACTCATTACCATTCTCAGTGTGTTTTGCCAGGCAGTTTTTTAACTGATTCACACCTACATATTGTTGGAAACTTGACTTGAATTTAATTTGCCAAATTCATCACTAAATCTGGGAAATATTGCATTTTTTACAACATTGAAGGTGTGACACTGTTTTGAATGTATTCATGACATCTTTACTTGTGACTTGCTTCTTTTAGCAAAATTGTCAAAATTTGCTTCTGAGCATCGTTTGTAGAGTCTGGAAAGTTGCCAGATTAAATTGGAAAGAAATGAACAGCTATATGCACATTTCCGCTACCGTTTTGATGTTAGTGTGAGTGCCATGGGTAATGTCTAACGGCGCTCACACTGAGTCAGTTAGGTAAAGTGAGTTCATTGGTTTTGAACTCCCAGGACTTTCCTGATGGCATCGAGAGCATGAGAACTTTCTTTCTTGAAGTGACATCAGACATCATAGGCGTTCACTATGAGACACTGGGCAGCAGTAGCAGATGCTGCTCAGTGTGTCTGCTGGATGGCAGGCTGTATGGTCGCATCATGCAACCATGTAGCCTGCCATCTAGATGTAGCAGAGCGAGACCCATTGAGGGACAAATGGATTATGATCTTCTCTGACGAAAAGTGAGGAATATTGTGGTTTTTTATTTTAATTCTTTTGCATGAGGCAATGGCATCACCAGAATGGGCGATAATTTAAGTATGGTTTAATTAAGAATTATTAAAGGAGTCTGTGTCATTCTTTCAATGGACATTTTTCTGTGTGTGTGTTTTTATGCAATATGACTATGGGGTTAGTAATCTTGTAGACACCTCTCCATTACTAACCTCGGGGCTTCATGTCACCTGACAATAAAAAAGGTGACCTCAAACCCCCCAAATATCACCCAACTTGCCACCTCTACAGGGCAAGTGGGAAGAGCGAGGCTAAGCACCTGAATTGATGCATATTATAGATGCACCTTTTCTGGGGTGGCTGAGAGTTGATGTTTTTAGCCTGGGGGCAGTATCCATGGCCCTTTCCTAGGCTATTAATAATAGCCCACAGCTGTCCGCATAGCTTTTGCTGGTTATTAATTATAGGGGAACCCTGCATCATTTTTTGGGCATTCCCCCATTGTAAAAGCCAATAAACGCTAAGTATACAGCTGTGAGCTGATAGTAATAGCCTGAGAAGCTCCATGGTATTACCCCCTTCCCAGCCTATAAACATCTGTCCCCAGCCATCAGCTTTCCCTCTGCTGCTTAAGAAAATTATGTGGGAGAACACGCCATTTTTTTCAGAAAAATAATCTTTTAATGATAAAATACAAGTACATTAAGCTGCACACACACTGTACTAATTCTATGTCACTGACATCTATATATCTATATATTCTATGTGTATATACGCTATGTAATCCATCTATGCTATTCTATCGGATCTTGCTGAGATTGTACAGTACATAGCTGCTGAATTGCTGGCTTTTCTCCTATCTGTCTATGTATGAAAAATATATACATATATGTGTTTCACTGACATCTCTATATCTATTTATTCTTTGTGTATATACTGAATGCAATCTGTCTATTCTGTCTGGTCACACTGTGATTTTACAGTGTGTGGCTGCTGAATTGCTGAATTTTTATCTATCTATCTGTCATTTACTTTAAAATACTGTAGTGGCAATGCAATTATTTTCTTCACTTTTACTGAATTTTACTGACTTTTTCAGATTTTAAGAAATATGCTTGTGTTTCTGATCACAAATCTGAATGTGTCATATTCGTGCTGAATGTTTGTTTGACGATCGTTTTCTGAACATATTCGCTCATCTCTATTTATGTACAGAGCTCGAGTTTGCTTGTCTGAGATATACAAAAATCATATATTTACACAAATACTGAAGATTATTAATACCCTTGAGTTTTTCCTCCCACCTTAAGAAAAGACTCCTGATTTCTGGGAAAAAAAGAACATGTTTAGGGCAACTTTAAATTGTTAAACCATGTGTTAGGGGTCGAGTTCCCGCCTCTGCACAGGGGGAATCTTGAACCATCTCCGTTGCGGTCTCCCTTTCTTCTACAGCCACAGTGGAGCCTACTCAGTGGAGACGTCGGTCCCAGCGTCTGGCTCACCTGATACGGTGCGGATGATTACTGCTGCCTTTCCAGGCTCAGCCATTGTAGCCAGTACTGGTCAGTGGCGAGCAGATGTCTCTGGGACTAAGTCCTGCTTTTCCCCTTCTGAGCATGCCCAGGGTAAGACCTCTCATTGGATGTCGGGCGTCACATGCTCAGGTACTGCAGCAGCTCCCATTGGTCCTCTAGGAAGGTCCTGAAGTTGCTACAGCTATAAAAGGTTTGCATGGCCGCACAGCCATGCGCTAGCACCAGTGTGGTCATGCTTGCATGTGGTCAGGGTTCGGCTGAAGAAAGCCCCTAGAATACCGGTGAGGAGTTTGTGTATGTGGATTCAGGGTTTGGCTGAAATAAGCCCCTAGAATACCGGCACCTCCGGTGAGGAGTTTTGTGTGTGCTATGCTGTCTGCATGACAACTGTCGGCTCTATTAGGTAGCTGTTCCTCTGTGAGGTTAACAGGGCACAGCGTTCTCTTTCTTAAGCGAATCTGTGAAGTAACAGAGTTCGCTTATACCGCCATATAGTACTGTCTTTTACTAGCAGCTGGTTCTCTCCTGTACAGTGGACCCCGGGTTGCGAATGCACCTACTACTCAATATAGATAAATATATCTATATATATATCTATATATATAATTGTCTAAGGGTTTTTCCGTCTGTCTGTTTTTCTGTCTGTCTGTCTGTTTTTCTGTCTGTCTGTCTGTCCTGGAAATCCCGCGTCTCTGATTGGTCGAGGCCTGGCGGCCTCGACCCATCAGAGACCGGCACAGCATCGACGTAGAAATCCCGCGTCTCTGATTGGTCGAGGCCGCCAGGCCTCGACCAATCAGCAACGGGCGCAGCGACGATGATGTCATAAAGGACGTAGACATCTCACGTTTCTGATTCAGCGACGGGCACAGTATCGACGTAGATGTCATAATGGTTGCCATGGCGACGATGATGTCATAAAGGTTGCCTCGACCAATCAGCGACGGGCACAGTCTGCCGCGAATTCTGGAATCATCATTGTCCATATACTACGGGGACATGCATATTCTAGAATACCCGATGCATTAGAATCGGGCCACAATCTAGTATATATATAATTGCCTAAGGGTTTTTCCGTCTGTCTGTCTTTCTGTCTGTCTGTCTGTCCTGGAAATCCCGCGTCTCTGATTGGTCAAGGCCGCCAGACCTCGACCAATCAGCGACGGGCACAGCGACAATGATGTCATAAAGGATGTAGAAATCCCGCGTTTCTGATTCAGCTACGGGCACAGTATCGACGTAGATGTCATATTGGTTGCCATGGTGACGATGATGTCATAAAGGTTGCCTCAACCAATCAGCGACGGGCACAGTCTGCCGTGAATTCTGGAATCATCTCCATCCATATCATCATCATCATCCATATACTACGTGGACATGCATATTCTAGAATACCCGATGCGTTAGAATCGGGCCACAATCTAGTATATATATATATATATATATAGAATATATATATATATATATATATTCTATATATATATATATATATATACTAGGTGCATTCCGCCAACCCTAACAGAATACTAGCGCCAGGGTCTGACTAGTAAATGGCGGACAGCTATCCTTGCGGTACATCCAGCAGCTGGAGGGCAGGTTGGCGGCTCTCGAGCGCACATCAGATGTGGATGCTACCACAGTTGCTGTTCAGGCTGCTAGCGTGGCTGCAGCAACCTGTCCACTGCCACCCCTGTTCTGACTCTTGTAGGGGTTTTGTGAGCCAGTGCTCTATACACCTCGAGCTTCTGGCCGCACGTTTCCCCACAGAGCAGGCAAAGCTGGGATTTCCTGTTGGACAGGGCATTGGAGTGGGCTATGCCGCTGTGGGAGCGTGGCGATCATGTGGTGCAGAGTGCTTGGCTGTTCCTGAGCACTCGGAAACAGGTCTTTTTAGGACCTCGAGTCACCCATGATACGGCGCCCAACTGTTGGCATTGACTCAGGTCTCGTCCTTGGTCAGCCATTTTGCTATCCACTTCCGTACCCTAGCATCTGAGTTGGAGTGGTCGGATAAAGTCCTTATCCCAGTATTTTGGAGGGAGCTGGCTGACCACTTGAAGGATGCTCTGGCCACTAGGGAGATTCTGCCACACTGGAGGATTTAATAGCTGTGTCCACTCGTATTGACCTCCATTTTTACGAGCGGAGGTTAGATCCAGCCCAGTGTAGGCAGAGGTTTCGGCTGGCTCCCACCTTTGCCAAACTTTTGGAATCTCCAGTCCTGGTCCCTGAGTCACATGAGGCCATGGAGGTGTCACGAGCGAGTTCTAAGTCCCGGACCGCTCATACACTCAAAGTCTGTCATGTTTGCCAGCAGTCAGGACATCTTGCAACCCGACTTTCTCAAAAGTCGGGTCAGGTGAAATCGGCCGATTATTGCGAAAAGTCGGGGGCTGACTGAAACACGAAACCCAAAGCAAGTCAATGGGGAATCAAAGTCGGCAGTAAGTGGAGGACAGGAAGACACCTACAGTGCCCATTTTAATGCCAAAAACATCAATTCTTATTACTTAAGCTTGTCAATTTTAATTTACTTTATAATAATAGTTAGGCATTGAAAACAGGTGGTCATTTGGCTAAAGTTGTGGAGGGCTGGCTCAAGATTTTCGTGGGCCCAGGAAACGCAAATTCGTCATGGCGGTGGAGCAGGGAGAGGTAAGTATTTCAACTTTGCAAGTGCTGTGATCCTGAGCAAGCAGGGGGGGCCCACTAGTTGGAACTGGCACGGGGCCCGTCATAGTACGGCGGTGTGTTTTATGGCGGGTGGCACCTCCCACTGCCAGAGACACTTTTGCATACTATGAGGGGCCATGTGCCAGTGCCAATGAGTATGCCCCCCCACCTGATGAAGGAACCTGCACTTTCATCTGCACCTTCCTCTTTGTCCCCGTGTAAGGTGATATAGTATGCGGGAAGGGGAACCTGACTTTCAGCAGAGTCAGATTCTGGCTGTGTAGAGTGCAAGGGGAATATAGTCATCTGGGTCAATGTACCAGCAGACTCACCTAACAGTGGCTGGGCAATGGGCAGGTTGAGCAGGAAACACAGATATAGGCCCAAATAATAAAGTAGGCTAAATGCAGTTCAAAATTGGTAACAGGACTAAACAGGCGTCATTGCTTTGTTCAGTGGAGGACAACTGTAATGAGTGGCAGACACAGTTAGTAGGCCCAAATACTAAAGTAGGCTAAATGCAGTTCAAAATTGGTAACAGGACTAAACAGGCGGCATTGCTTTGTTCAGTGGAGGACAACTGTAATGAGAGGCAGACACAGTTAGTAGGCCCAAATAATAAAGTAGGCTAAATGCAGTTCAAAATTGGTAACAGGACTAAGCAGGCAGCATTGCTTTGTTCAGTGGAGGACAACTGTAATGAGTGGCAGACACAGTTAGTAAGCCCAAATAATAAAGTAGGCTAAATGCAGTTTAAAATTGGTAACAGGACTAAATAGGCGGCATTGCTTTGTTCAGTGGAAGACAACTGTAATGAGTGACAGACACAGTTAGTAGGCCCAAATAATAAAGTAGGCTAAATGCAGTTCCAAATTCGTAACAGGACTAAACAGGTGGCATAGCTAGGTACAGGGGTGGGCTCCTCTGCTGAGTAGCAGACAGTGGTAGTAGGCGCAAAGTATTAACTGGTCTAAATGGAGGCCAGGGTCCCTGTATATTTTAACTATAATCTATCATTTCAACAAATTTGTATTTGGCAGTGCCATTGAAGGATTTAACAGCACAGACTACACAGTGGTGGAGCAGGGAGAGGTAAGTATTGCAAGTGGTAGAGCACTGTTCGAGCTGGGAGGAACACTCTCTCATGGCTGGCGGTACTGGCACAGGGCCCCTCATATTACGACGGTGTGTCTGACGTTGGTTGTGCACCACCACCGTCAGAGACACTTCATTGTACTATGAGGTACCCTGTGCCAGTGCCGTCGCCCAAGACTGGGCCCACCCACCTGTCCAGGCAAACGGCACTTGCACGGGTGCTTGCGCCAGGTGGTGACCACGGCCCTGTGGGGGAAGTCAGCCCATTTAGGGAGGTATAAAAATGGCCTATGGTTGTTAAATATTAATTATTAATTGAATTATTCTTATTTTCAATTCTGTACTGAGCACATTGCTTCTTGCTGACATTCCCAAAAGCTATTTCTGTGTATGTAGCTCAGAGTATAAGTCAATGCCATATACAGGGAACACGTGGTCTGTGGGACATATAAATAACGTCTCTTAGGAGGGTGGGGGGCTTTTGTCACGTGGGAGCTGCCACCTCCTGCCTTTACCATCATTCTCCATGAACGACAGACAAGTCACACAAGGAGGCAACAGCTGGTAGCCATGATGATTTCAGACTTTACACAGACAGACGGTTTTACCATTCAGAACTTTGGGAAAGATGAGTAACAAACACTGATATATACACATGGACAATCTGTTCGTAACTATTTCATCTATTTTTATGTTTTGCTGCAATTTGGTTTTTCTGTGGACAATTCAATAAACCACTATATTTTTTCATTAAGAATAACGCACCTGGTAAAGTCTTGATTAAATAAATGTGCGAAGTAAGCATATTTAACAATCGTGGACATTCAGCAGCTGCAAATGGAGGAATTGGAGAAGTCAGTAAGAGGAGGCCAAAAGCAAGACATTATTCAGGCAAGCTACGTGTCAGCAGGGGAAGGTGGGGCAAAATAATTTGAAATCCATGATTGGTTCATTTTAATGAAGGTTAGATAATCTGGCTTTAAAAGCTGTTTTCCTACTCCCAGATAAGGGAGCCTTCGAGGCCTTGTGTAGCCAGACGATGATGCTGGCTCAACACCTCCAGCCTTAGGTGCTATTGTGCTTTTTGCCACTACCACCAGATGCACCACCGCCACCACCATCAGTACCAGCTGGCAACCACTGCCCACGGGCTCTTCCACCAGACTTCCTCATTTTTTGGAAAATCTAACCAAAATAACAACCGTTATATGGTACTGTAAAACAAGGTAGAAGGTGTATATAAACTTGTTGAGAATTTAAATCTCCCTTTTTTTGGAGACTGAACCAAAACTCAGGCCGTGTGTATAAAACAACACAATATAAGTGGCAGAAAGTGGCTGGCTGATATACGACAAACTAACAGGACTGAAGGATATCCACTTTGTGAGAATTTGAATCTCACTTTTTGGGGGGGAGACTGAACCAAAACTCAGGCCCTGTCCATAAAACAACACAATGTAAGTGGCAGAAAGTGGCTGGCTGACATACGACAAACTAACAGGACTGCAGTATATCCACTTTGTGAGAATTGGAATCTCACTTTTTTTTGGGAAGACTGAACCAAAACTCAAGCCCAGTGTATAAAACAACACAATGTAAGTGGCAGCAAGTGGGTGGAAGATATAAGAAAAAATACAAGGACTGTAGTACAATTTCAATCTCCCTACAATCTCAGGAAAAGTATGGCAGCAATAAAAAGAACTGCTGCACACAAAAGTGTGGACAAATAAACAAGATAACTGTGCAGAAAGGAGCAACAGGATTTTTGCTTTTAAAAAAGCAGTTGGTTTGCACAGCAGCGTGCAAACAGCAATGCAGCTATCAGGGAGCCTTATAAGGCAGCCTAATAAGCTACAGAGCTGATGCACAAAAATATAGCCTCCACTGTCCCTGCAAAAAAATGGTGGTGTTGGACAGTGGAAATCGCTACAGCACAAGCAGTTTGGGGGTTAATCTTCCCTCCCTAACTATATCCCTTCTTCTGATGAAGCTGCAGCAACCTCTCCCTATGATAAGATTGGCAGAAGTAAGATGGCGGCTGGCGTGCACGCCCCTTTATAGCCCCTGTGATGCCGCAGAAAGCAAGCCAATCACTGTCATGCCCTTCTGTAAGATGGTGGGGACCGAGACCTATGTCATCACACTGCCCACACTCTGCATCCTCCTTCATTGGCTGAAAAATGGCACTGAAAGCATCATACGAAACGCGACTTTTGCGCTCAGATCGCCGACCTCATGGCCGATCCCACACTTGGCTCGGGTCGGGTTTCATGAAACCTGACTTTGCTGAAAGTCGGCGATTTTTTAATTTGTACGATCCGTTTCGCTCAACCCTACTTGCAACCAGATGTCCCCAGCGGTCGAGGAAACGTCAGCGTCTAGTGGTAGTAGGTGGAGATACACTAGACACGGCGACGTTTGCCTCCAAATTGTCCTTTAAGGGGACAATTACTATAGGCTCATTCTCCCACACGGTAGAGCTCTGGGTGGATTCTGGGGCGGAGGGCAATTTTATGTCTTCAGCCTTCGCCCAACGTCACGCAATTCCCCTGGTAATTCCCCGGTTACCATGCGAGTGGTGAATGGGTCGACACTACCCTCTCAGATGACACACCAGACCATCCCTTTCACTCTGTCCATGTCGCCATCTCATCAGGAGATTGTATCTCTGCTCGTCATTCCTGAGGGAATTGATGAGGTCCTGTTAGGGATACCTTGGCTATGGTACCACTCTCCTCATATTGAGTGGTCCACAGAATTTTTGGGTGGGGTGAATCTTGTGGGGGTAGATGTCAGAGGGAATGCGTTCAGGTTGCTACTACTGAGGTACCCACAGATCTATCCTCTCTCCCCAAGCAATTTTGGACCTATGCGGACGTGTTCTCCAAAAGGGCTGCGGAGACCCTTCTGCCGCACCCCCCCTATGACTGTCCAATAGACCTCTTGCCTGGTGCTGAGCCTCCCTGGGGTCAAGTCTATCCGTTATGTCTCCCAGAGATGGAGGCAATGCCACAGTACATCCAGGAAAATCTGTTAAGAGGATTCATTAGGAAGTCAGTGTCACCTGCAGGGGCCGGTTCTTTTTCGTGCAGAAGAACAATGGGAAACTACGTTCATATATAGACTACAGGGGTCTTAACGCCATCACCGTTAAGAATAAATATCCCCTGCCCCTGATATCTGAGCTCTTTGATAGGCTTCGGGGAGCAAGGGTATTTACTAAATTAGGTCTGTGGGGTGCTTACAACCTGATTCGCATCCGTGAGGGGGACGAATGGAAGAAGGCTTTTAACACCAGGGATGGGCACTATAAATATCTAGTGCTGCCCTTTGAGCTCTGTAATGCCCCAGCCATTTTCCAAGACTTTGTAAATGATATCTTCTGGGATATGATCTCCACCTCGGTCGTAGTCTATTTGGATGATATTCTCATCTACTCTCCAGATATTGACTCCCACCGGAGATATGTTTTCAAAGTCTTCGACCTCTTACGAGCTAATTCCCTCTACGCCAAGTTGGAGAAATGTGTGCTTGAGCAGGAGTCCTTACCTTTCCTGGGCTATATCATCTCTGCCCAAGGGTTGGCTATGGATCCTGCCAAACTACAGGCTGTGATGGACTGGCAAGAACCCCATTCTCTTAAAGCAGTGCAGCGCTTTATCGGGTTCATTAACTATTATCGCCAGTTCATTCCTCATTTCTCAACTTTTGTAGCTCCCTTGGTAGCCCTCAACAAGAAGGGAGCAAATCCCAAATTGTGGTCTGAGGAGGTCTCCAAGGCCTTCACTTCTATAAATTACCATTTTGCTATCGCTCCCATCCTACATCGCCCCGATGTAGATAAGCCGTTTATAATGGAGCTGGATGCCTCTTCCGTTGGTCCTGGAGCAGTCCTCTTTCAAAAGGATGCTCAAGTTTGGAAGCATCCTTGCTTCTTCTTTTCCAAGACCTTCACCCCAGAGGAGAGGAATTATTCCATTGGGGACAGGGAGTTGCGGGCAATGAAGTTGGCCTTCTCTGAGTGGAGACATCTTTTGGAGGGAGCTCACTTTCCCTTCCAAGTATTCAAAGACCACAAGAATTTGGTTTACCTACAGACAGTCCAGAGGTTAAATTCTCACCAGGCCAGAGGGTTCTTGTTCTTCTCCCAGTTCCATTTCACCCTCCATTTCCTTACCGGGGAGAAAAACATTCGTGCCGACGCTCTCTCTCACTCCGTTGTGTCATCTGAGGAGGAGGAAGAGGAGCCTCGGCTTATTGTCCCTTCCGAGAGTCTGAGAACTGTGGCTCCGGTTTCGCTGCAGTCTGTGCCTCCAGGCAAGACTTTTGTACCATCCAGTCTGCTTCCAGAGGTTTTCTCTTGGGCTCACTCATCCAGGGTGAGTGGACATTTCGGGTCCAAAAGGACATCTGAGCTACTGGCGAGGATATACTGGTGGCCGCATATGGCTCGTGACGTCGCAGAATATGTTTAGGAGTGTGTCTTCTGTGCCAAGAACAAGTCTCCTCGTCAACGGCCAGCTGGGTTGCTTTACCCCCTGCCGGTGGTGGACAAGACCTGGGAGATGGTCAGGATGGATTTTGTGGTGAGCTTTCCCAAGTCTCGTAGCTGCACCATTATTTGGGTGATCACCAACCATTTTTCCAAAATGGTACACTTGGTGCCTCTTCCACGGCTACCTTCTGCACGGGCGCTGGCAGCGTTGTTTATCAAACATATTTTTTACCTACACAGTATGCCGGACAAAATTGTCAGTAACCAGGGTCCCCAGTTTGTGTCTCGATTCTGGAGAGCGCTTTGTCGTCTACTCAGCATTGAGTTGAATCTCTCCTCGGCATATCATCCCGAGACAAATGGGTTAGTAGAGAGGGCCAACCAGACTCTGGTCACATATCTGCATCATTTTGTTTCTGCCAGGCAGGATGACTGGGCATCCTTGCTACCTTGGGCAGAGTTTTCTCTTAACAACGCCATAGCCGACTCCACAGGTCAGACTCCACTCCTCCTTAATTATGGCCAGCATCCGCGTGTCCCTGTGCCTATACCCGTGTCTTCCGCCAACTCCAGGTTAGCAGACTGGGCTGTGGAGGCACAGGACATTTGGGACCGCACTCAGGATGCCATTCGGGCCTCTAGGGAGAGAATGAGGTCCTCCGCCGATGCTCATCTGTGCCCCGCTCTGACCTTTGCTCTTGGCGACTTAGTGTGGCTCTCTGCTCGTAAGATCAGGCTGCGTGTTGAGTCCACTAAGTTTGCACCTCGCTACTTAGGTCCCTTCAAGGTCCTCGAACAGGTTAACCGTGTGGTCTATTGTCAGGCCTTTCCTCCACGCCTAGGTATCACCGACACCTTTCATGTGTCCCTCTTGAAGCCCGTATACATGTCCAGGTTTTCTGAGTCATCTCCTGGGACATCGGATTTGTCTACGGACGATTACGAGGTGAATACTATTTTGGGGTGCAAGGTGGTACATGGCCAGAAATTTTATTTGGTGGACTGGAAGGGTTATGAGGACAGGTCATGGGAGCCTGCTGAGCACATTCGAGATCCACAGCTTATTGCGGCCTTCGGGCGTAGAGAGGTCCAGGAAGGGGGGCCCTAGGAGGGGGTATTGTTAGGGGTCGACTTCCCGCCTCTGCACAGGGGGAATCTCGAACCATCTCCGCTGCGGTCTCCCATTCTTCTACAGCCG
Organism: Ranitomeya imitator; assembly: GCF_032444005.1. Classification (NCBI taxonomy): domain Eukaryota; kingdom Metazoa; phylum Chordata; class Amphibia; order Anura; family Dendrobatidae; genus Ranitomeya; species Ranitomeya imitator. The sequence continues at coordinate 740,087,878 of NC_091283.1, forward strand.
CAGTGGAGCCTGCTCAGCGGAGACGTTGGTGCCAGCGTCTGGCTCAGCCTGATACGGTGCGGATTATTACTGCTGCCTTTCCAGGCTCAGCCATTGTAGACAGTACTGGTCAGCGGTGAGCAGACGTCTCTGGGACTAAGTCCTGCTATTCCCCTTCTGAGCATGCCCAGGGTAAGATCTCTCATTGGAGGTCGGGGGTCACATGCTCAGGTACTGCAGCAGTTCCCAATGGTCCTCTAGGAAGGTCCTGAAGTTGCTGCAGCTATAAAAGGTTTGCATGGCTGCACGGCCATGCGCTAGTGTTAACCTAAGTTATGAGCTCAGTGACAGTGTGGTAATGCTTGCATGTGGTCAGGGTTCGGCTGAAATAAGCCCCTAGAATACCGTCACCTCCGGTGAGGAGTTTGTGTGTGTGGATTCAGGGTTTGGCTGAAATAGTACCCTAGAATACCAGCACCTCTGGTGAGGAGTTTTGTGTGTGCACTATGCTGTCTGAATGACCACTGTCGGTTCTATTAGGTAGCTGTTCCGCTGTGAGGTTAACAGGGCACAGCATTCTCTTTCTCAAACGAAAATGTCCCAAAATGGAATCAAATACAAAAACGGAGCATAGGTGAGTTGTTCATTCAGATCATTAGGATTCATTGTCTGCAAACAGAAAATCAATTTGTTTCAACTTGTAGAAATTTTTTAAGTTCCCTACTCTCTTAAGTGGATTCACTGCATCTATATCTATGAATTTTAGGACGTTTGGGTGACCTCCATGTTTTGAGTTGACATAACAGACAATTGGAGTATTACTCTTACTACAGATGTCACTCAGGTGTTCTCCTATTCTTCGTGTCATCACTAGTGTGGTCTAACCAATGTAATCCATTCATATGTAGATTTGTAAATAACTTCTTTGAATTCCCTACTAATGAATTGTTTGTCGACCACATGACCAAAAAATGTTTTAGCCACTTCAACATAGGAACAGGCTATGCATTCCCCACATTTGTGGCAGCTCTTGGTCTCATTGGAAGTAAGGTCCCCAGTCTGATCGGACCAAGAAACAGTGCAAAGTGGTTGTGTACAACTCTATCATTTATAGATGCTATTTTGCGATAGGTAGTGGCCAGCATGTCTCCCACTTGATTGTCAGTATCCTTGTCCATTTTGAGAATGGCCCAATGTATTTGTAAGATCCCTCTGAAGTGGCTCGACCCATAGTCATATGTTGTGATCAGGAGGATTGTAGTATCCTCTGTTGTTTTAGTTTTGGGTACAAGAAGTTCCTGCATAGCTTGTCTCAGTGAATTTTGTTATGCGTCTCTTAAGGCCCCTTCACATTAAGCGACGCTGCAGCGATACCGACAACGATCCGGATCGCTGCAGCGTCGCTGTTTGGTCGCTGGAGAGCTGTCACACAGACAGCTCTCCAGCGACCAACGATGCCGGTAACCAGGGTAAACATCGGGTAACTAAGCGCAGGGCCGCGCTTAGTAACCCGATGTTTACCCTGGTTACCATGCTAAAAGTAAAAAAAAACAAACACTACATACTTACCTACAGCCGTCCGTCCTCCAGCGCTGTGCTCTACTTCTCTGCTCTCCTCCTGTACTGTCTGGGAGCCGGAAAGCAGAGCGGTGACGTCACCGCTCTGCTTTCCGGCTCACAGACAGTACAGGAGGAGAGCAGAGCACAGCGCTGGAGGACAGACGGCTGTAGGTAAGTATGTAGTGTTTGTTTTTTTTAACTTTTAGGATGGTAACCAGGGTAAACATCGGGTTACTAAGCGCGGCCCTGCGCTTAGTTACCCGATGTTTACCCTGGTTACCAGTGAAGACATCGCTGGATCGGTGTCACACACGCCGATCCAGCGATGTCAGCAGGAGTCCAGCGACGAAATAAAGTTCTGGACTTTATTCAGCGACCAACGATCTCCCAGCAGGGGCCTGATCGTTGGTCGCTGTCACACATAATGATTTCATTAACGATATCGTTGCTACGTCACAAATAGCAACGATATCGTTAACGATATCGTTATGTGTGAAGGTACCTTTAGAAAAAAATTGGGGTAGCCTCTTTCTAAGAACCTTGTGCGTAAATCATTGGCATGTCAAATGAATGTAACATCATCAGAACAATTGCATTAGAGTCAGAGATATTGCCCTTTTGAGGTACCCCTTCTCAGAGGATATGGATGATGGCTATGCCAGCATAGGAGAGCTTTTGTTGATGTGGGCTTTAGGTATACCAATGTCTTGAATGTTCCATCAGAATTTTTTATGAAGGACACATCCAGATATGGGAGGCTTTGATCCTTGATTTCCCTGGTGAAGTTTAGTCCTATAGGATTAGTATTAAGAGTTTGTACAAAGGACTCAAATGCTTCTTTTGAGCCATGCCAAATCACAAAGACATCGTCTATTTACCTGGCTCACATTTTAATTGACCTTGTCCAATGTTTATTGTCTTCAGTGAAGACACAAGTATCCTCCCACCAGCCCAGTAACAATTTAGCATATGAGGAAACACAATTGCTCCCTATTGCTGTACTCCTGAGCTGGTGGTATATCTTGCCATCAAAAGTAAGGAAATTACTGTTAAGCAACAAAGTCAAGAGCTCTATGATGAACTCATGTGATTTTTTACCACTTCAATATCTTTAGAATGAGGTATTGAGGAGTACAGTGCCTCAACATTGATGATAGCAAGATAAATGTCCTGATTTTTGACAAATCACCGCTGTCATCAATCCCAACTACCATTACTCCGATTGCCACTGCATAAGGGTAATCGGGAAGAGCCAGGACAAGTGCCAGAACTGGCGAATCTCATGTGATGTGCCAATTTAGCAGTGGCTGCGGGCTCTTATTTTTAGGCTAGGAAGGGCTCAATAACCAGGGATCTTCCCAGCCTGATACTATAATCCCGCAGCTGTCTGCTTCACTTTTGCTGGTTACTTAAAAATAGGGGGACCAATCAAGGCTACTAAATCAGATACTATTGATTTGTTCCAGAGCATATGGGATCCTTGGATCCAAGCGAAGAATGCTGATGTTTTTTCTAGAACAATGTCTCTTGCCATATAACACACAGCAACACTTTTATTGATCGATAACTCAAATTTTTGGTCTATGAAACCTGATTATTTACGTCAACTTATCTCTCGTCGCCAACACTTAAAGTCTCTGGTCCTCTCCCTCCCCTTTTTTCTTTTCTTAACCCCCCCCCCCCCATTAATCTGAGTGTAACTAAGTTAAAATTGTTATACACAGGACATTTGCAAATATTATCGCATTATCAAGGATATATTTCCCCCTGCGAGGGGATCCTTGCATTTTGCAATCCATGAGTACTATGCTAAATGATCAATATAAATCAAAATGAATATCTCATGGAGGTCTGGATTTGGAATGATACTCAAAATCAAAGTGGAACATCAAATTACAGGCTGATCCAACTTCAGTGGAAATACCTCAAGACAAGGAAATGATGTTCAGTTGTGTGTGTGTTGCCTCCATGTGCCTGTATGACCTCCCTACAATGCCTGGGCATGCCCCTGATGAGGCGTCGGATGGTCTCCTGAGAGATCTCCTCCCAGACCTGGACTAAAGCATCAGCCAATTCCTGGACAGTCTGTGGTGCAACGTGATGTTGGTGGATGGTGCGAGACATGATGTCCCAGATGTGTTCAATCGGATTAAGGTCTGGGGAATGGGTGGCCAGTCCATAACTTCAATGCATTCATCTTGGAGGAACTGCTGACACACTCCAGCCACATGAGGTCTGGCATTGTCCTGCATTAGGAGGAACCCAGGGCCAACCGCACCAGCATATGATCTCACAAGGGGTCTGAGGATCTCATCTCGGTACCTAATGGCAGTCAGGCTACCTCTGGTAAGCACATGGAGGACTGTGCGGCCGTCCAAAGAAATGCAACCCCACACCATTACTAACCTACTGCCAAACCGGTCATGCTGGAGGATGTTGCAGGCAGCAGATCGCTCTCCACGGTGTCTCCAGACTCTGTCATGTCTGTCACATGTGCTCAGTGTGAACCTGCTTTCATCTCTGAAGAGCACAGAGCGCCAGTGGCGAATTTTCCAATCCTGGTGTTCTGTGGCAAATGCCAAGCGTCCTGCATGGTGTTGGGCTGTGAGCACAACCTCCATCTGTGGACATCAGGCACTCAGACCATCCTCATGGAGTCAGTTTCTAACCGTTTGTGCAGACACATGCACATTTGTGGCCTGCTGGAGGTCATTTTGCAGGGCTCTGGCAGTGCTCCTCCTGTCCCTCCTTTGCCAAAGGCTGAGGTAGTGGTATGGCTACTAGGTTGTTGCCCTCCTAAAGCCCCTTCCAAGTCTCCTGTTGTACTGGCCTGTCTCTTTTTAGTGCCTCCAGCCTCTGGACATTACGCTGACAGACACAGCAAACCTTCTTGCCACAGCTCACATTGATGTGCCATCCTGGATGAACTGCACTACCTGAACCACTTGTGTGGGTTGTAGAGGCTGTCTCATGCTACCAAGAGTGTGAAAGCCCAAGCAACATTCAAAAGTGACCAAAATATCAGCCAGAAAGCATTGGTACTGAGATGTGATCTGTGGTCCCCACCTGCAGAACCACTCTTTTATTGAGTGCGTCTTGATAATTGCCAATAATTTCCATCTGTTGTCTATTCCATTTGCACAACAGCTTGTGAAATTGATTGTTAAACAGTGTTGCTTCCTAGACAGTTTGATTTCACAGAAGTTTGATTTACTTGGAGTTATATTTTGTTGTTTAAGTGTTCCCTTTATTTTTTTGAGCAGTGTATATAATCCTTTCCTGTTACTAATTTTATTTGGGTAAAAAAATAAATAAAAAAAACATCATTGATATTGCCACATCCATAATAACCCCACATATAAAAAATATAAAGTTGTTTAACCCATACTGTCAATGCTTTAAAAGTCAGAATTGCTGCTTATTATTCGTACAGTAGGCTTCCCAGAAAATAGATTAAAGGGGATGTCCACTACTTAGACAACCCCTTCTGTATACCTATTTTCTCCTCAGTAGTATAATAATACGAAGGCTGGAATCATACGGACGTATAACATCCGATGCAAGAGAATTGAATGCGATATGCTAATGACACTTGGCTCCGGCTCTCTGCGAGAGAATCGCAACACTGGTGTGGAGGAGATGTAAAAAGTAATTTCTCCATCTACTCCATTTGCTGTCTCGGTGTATGTGAGACTGCATTGGAATGACATACGAGTGCAGTTTCATGTTTGACTCACTTTTATAGACTTGTAAGGGTGCGTGTGCGCTGAGTCTTGATACCAATCATAGCATGCTGTTATGGTTTTCTAATGCCGAAATTAAATGAAAATATAATCGCTGATCTGCGCTGCCCTATAGTATAACATAGGTCCGAGTGCTATACAATGAAACATCACATAACACGCGGCCATGTTATATGCTCATGTGACAATGGACTTATACTCACCTGCAGTGCTGGTGTTGATCCAGCGGTGTCGGCACTGACTGTCCTGGGGTTCTCCTGAATGGGGTAACATGAAAAATGAAAGAACTTGAGAGCAAAGCATGAGATTAATAATTTTATGTATTTTTTATTTTAAATCCATCTTAAAATCCCATTAGTGTAAAATCACAATATTTCAAAACTACCAGTAAGTATTTTACTGGAGTAATAATTTAAAGATTGGAATTCAGAGTATTATTACATGTGTATTTAAAGATTGGAATTCAGATTATTATTACATGTGAGGTCCCTACAAGCAGCTCCGAGGCAAGGTTTATGTCTGGTCATTGAAAATGCTTGGAACAGCAATGAAAACACACATGTTAAGTTTATATACAGGTGTTTTCATGTTATCCTGTCTTTTCTTTAATTGAATTATAGAAACTGCTTGTCGAGAGCAGCAGGAAGATGGGCATTATGGCAGCAATCAGTGGAGCAGATATTTGTGAGAACTCAACAAGTTTTCCACAGAAAACAATTAGAATGTCCTCAAGAAAAAAGCTCCCCAGAACCCATTCAGTTAAGGACAGGATATTTAACAATGATGTACATTTCTCATATTCCAGCTCTCTTCTTGTTCATCGATGAAGAAGTTACTGCATCTCGAATATGGCTTTAGTAGTATCTACTCCAACATATCATCTCAACAGAATGTGATTTGCTGATAAAAATAACAGTGATACAGTGAATGAAATGGACATATTGCATGGGCCACTCTGTTATTAATTTTTAAAACATACTTCTAATAATTATCAGCTTCTTATATACATGAATCTTTTCCCTATTACATATTTTTATTACAAAAAAATTGAGTAGTTTTTGCAATATTTTGCCTTGCTTGTCCCATAAGATTCTGCTATCAGCAATTTTTCTTATTTACCGGTGTTAAATGCCATACATCGTTATTGTATTAACATCGTTTTAGTCCAAGAATTCAGTCAATGGTGGAGAAAGTGAGTGACAGAATGTTCTGTGCCTGGGGAAAAATAAATAAAAAATTGCAGTCTGTTTTTATTCTCTGCATCAGTGAAGCTTTAAGTTTTTGATAAATTCAGAATTCCAGCATATTTTCTGACATTGCAAAAAAATTGTGTTATTAATTTATTATTAAAATCCACAGTGTTTAGTACAAATTTGTACTCTTTCACAAAATGTAATTTCCAATATACATCCTTAAATCAATTTTCAACAACATGATAAACAGTGTAATTCACTTGTACATATCCCTGTAAAATATCACCCCTTTGCTGGGTATTTAGAAAGGCATTCCCAAAATCACAATATGGTCTTTTAATAAATTACACATCCATTTATTTATTTGTGCTAATTTAACTAATTTTTACATTTGCCGTTTTGATCTACATATCATGACCCTGAGGATGACCCTGAAGGCTCTATTTACTCTCCAATTAGTATTGGAACTGTCCTGTAGTATTTCACTACACATGCACATGATGTGCAGTCTGCCAAACTAAAACAGTAACACGGACTTCTTGGAGAAGTCCGTGTTCAGGGTCTGTGCACGGACACTAGGTGTTCAGTATGGACCTCAAACTTTACTGTTTAGGCTCACCAATCATTATTCTCTGTTCTTTTTTGGATTTTTGCTTCCATGGGCGATCTTATTAGTTACTAATGGCTTTCCCCGTATAAGTGTGCATGCCGAGGTAGCTGTCAATAGTGGATAGGACCGCCCACTGGGCCAAAAGTCCCAGAAAGAGCAGAGGTTTAAATAATAACACAGGTTGAGGCAATTTGCATATTATATTTCCCGGAGGAGCATTGTATGGCGAATAAGCCTCCTTACCTTGACAAGCCAGAGATGGTATGTCACTCTCCATAAGGAGAAACGTTACCCCTTAGACCCCAGTCCAGAGCCTCTCACCTAGCCAAATTAGTTCTCATGCTTCGCACTGACGAGGGCCAACAGCCCGAAACACTGTCTGCGAATTGAGATACTAATTTGGCTTTTATCCTAAGTCATATTACACAACTCGTTAAAGGGTTGATTGTGACTTGTAGGATCGCTACTTCCAACAGGTGGCGCTATAGAGTTAAGTCCTCTTTTTCTCAGAAGAGGCAATTTGCATATTATATTTCCCAGAGGAGCATTGCATGGCGAATAAGCCTCCTTTCCTTGACAAGCCAGAGATGTTATGTCACTCTCCATAAGGAGAAACGTTACTCCTTAGACCCCAGTCCAGAGCCTCTCACCTAGCCAAATTAGTTCTCATGCTTCGCGCTGACGAGGGCCAACAGCCCGAAACACTGTCTGCGAATTGAGATACTAATTTGGCTTTTATCCTAAGTCATATTGCACGACTCGTTAAAGAGTTGATTGTGAATTGTAGGATCGCTACTTCCAACAGGTGGCGCTATAGAGTTAAGTCCTCTTTTTCTCAGAAGAGGCAATTTGCATATTATATTTCCCAGAGGAGCATTGCATGGCGAATAAGCCTCCTTACCTTGACAAGCCAACGTTACCCCTTAGACCACAGGTTACATTGAATCTTTTCTCACAAAACTGTAGATCAATCTTGTCAGTGCCTCCTGCCCTATAAACTGATGGCTGCAGTTTGGACTACTTTTTCATGGTAACAGCTTCTGTAAAAGTATATTCACTCCACACTGCGACTCCTATCACTATTACAAACTAGAATGGTTGTCCACAGCAATCTGCACTCTTCCAGGATCTTCTATTTTATTTTGTCTTCCCTTTGTCATTTTTCCTTTCTTTTTCTTTTTTTATTCCCTTTTATCCAAGTCAAGGTTGCTACATACAGTAGATGAAGTACTGAATGGTTTGTGTGGGACAATAATAATGCACATAATACTATGCGTGATATAGTTTAGGGCCCTGATTGATAAAGACTGGCAAGTTCCTCATCAGTTATGATGAGGGGGCGTGTTGGAGCAAATTGGATGATTTTCACAGTGGTCACTCTCATTCTACCACAATCCCACCCATTTTGTCATAAAATGGCATGAAAGCCAAACCTCACGTTGCATAAAAAAATCTGTGACTTTTCAAAGCTTGGCAAACAAAAACTTTAATGAATCAATCCTAGATGTATAACTAATGACTGTCAAATCCGAAACTTTCTAAAGTAAAAACAAGTGACTCTGTAATTTCCATTATAGTAAATAGAGTGAGCAATAGATATTCCCAGCCTGTTCCCAACTGATTCTCCTTCTGTTTTTCTCAGTAGAGATCATCAGTCCCACTAAGTGGGGAACATTTCAGACAAATCTTTCATAAATCTGTAGAAAGTTGCCATTATTATCAACCATGAGATTACCCGTTCAATTTTCTACGTTGATTTAACTTCTGTAATATTGTAAAATGTCAATGTCAATGTCAAGAGTAGTCTCTTCTTTTATCTATTTCTTTCAGTCTATCGTTATAGCTGTATCACACAAGTAATTGAACTGAGCTTTTATGTTATTTTATTTAATAACATTTCTTGTAGGTAGTCCCTTAGAATTTTCTATTATTTGCTGTCTTGGCCGATGCTGTGAAAACTAGCTTTCATTTTACAGTGACCAGCAGATGAGCAGGTGTTATTGGCATCAGCGCCCATTATACTGCCAAGGATATGTAGTTCACATTAAGTTCAGCCTGTTATATTTCCATGAGTTACTGGCAGAAATCTTTTGCTATATGAGTGTATTATTTGTAAGCTAGAAGAAGCCGCATAAGTCCCTGCCTTTTATTCCGTAGTTAGTATGACTCACATCTAGAGTCTCTAGATGTCAAGTTTTAAGGAGAGATCTTAACAATTTTTGATGCAGAAAAACACTAGTGCGTTATGAAGGGAACTTTTTGTATCCCATGCTTATATGTCTCCGATTTCAAGTGTTTTTAGAGTTGTGTTTGTAGACTAATGTCAACAATAAACTAAATTCTGTACACAGGGCTCATTCCAGGGCTCCACTTATCCACATGGAGTACTTCAAAGCAATGATGGGCTAGCCAAGTTGTTTCTTGTCCTCTTGAATTAAAGAAACCAGAGCAAAGCTCATACAAATAAATGTAATCTAAATGTTATTGTTGATAGAAAAGTCATGAACAGGCTTGATGAGAATAAAGCTGGAAAATGACTCCTATTATTTAAACAAAATGAATAATTCCTCGAGATGCAATTTAATGTGGTTTGGGGCATAGCTGAAATCTGAGTCAAAATATCTTGTCCTTTGAGGCCTCTATATTTGACGGAGTTGTCTCTCATAAAGGACACTCCTGTTTATTTGCTAATTTGAGTCAACTCTACTCTGTTAAAACACTAATATATCCTAAAATGGATGCAGACTGGGGGCGCCAAAGGTCTATCAGAAGACAACCCATTTGGACCTGACTTTAAAGCCAATTACTTGCTTCTTGTTTCTTTTTCTTTTGATGTGATTCACAAATAACCGATTAGACCGTAGTGATATATTTGATAAAGCAAAGATAACAGTTTACACTGAATTTAAAATGGAATTGTAAAAAAATGCAATAGAGTTATATATTTTAGAACAAAAAATATGTTGCTACACATCTGCAATAAACTGTGGAAAAAAAATATTCATTCTGGTTCACTTTTAGAAATATTTGCCCAAGATTGTACAGCCCTTTAAAATGTGTTCTATACACAAAATAGGAAAATGCCAAACTATGTACACTGAGAAAAAACCTAATGCCACATATCGTATTTTGCGGATTATAAGACGTACCACTAATTTTGGGGAGGAAAGTAGGGAAAAAATGTTTTAATAAAATGGTTGTGCATCTTATAGCCCGCTTTTACGAGACTCGGGAGCCGAGATCTCAATCTGTGCATGCACTGATCAGGTGGCCATTTTCCCGAAGTCCACTGCAGTGAAAACGATTGAAAGTGCAGTGACTCCGCCAACATTTTGTGAAAGCCTAGGGCCCACCGCATCCTCGTACCGCTGAACATTCCTGTTTCTCAGCTCAGGGCCCGCATCACCCACTCCTGCCACCACTGATAGTTTCCTGCAGAAGCGACCTTGCCTCTTGGGACCCTGCTCCACTTCAGCTGCCCCCCAAAAGCTATATTTCACTGGACCATTCTGTCTGTCTTAAGTGTCTCCTTTTTTGAACATCCATAGTCCTCTGTCATTCTACTGCTGTCCACAAATATGGTGTTAGTTATAGGTAGACAGTGTCGCCAACATTGCAAGTCACTGACCCGTAGGCTATGTTGACATGTTGCATTTTTGCAGCGATATTTTTATGCTTTTTTATGGAAATTTTAAGCAGCATTTCACAGTACCAGCAAACTCTTTCAGATTTCAGAAATCTCATGCACACACCTTGGCTTTATTTTCCTGACTTTTGTCAGAGCTGTGTTTTTGCAAAATGCAGCATGTCACTTTTTTCTGCAGTTTTTCAGTGTTTTTCACCCATTGAAAGCAATGGGTAGGGCAAAAAATGCTGCAAAAAACGCAGGTATCAGGTTTTGCTGAATTTTTGGTGCTGATGGTGTTGAATCAGATTTTTTTTTATGCACTAAACTTTTTCAGCATACACAAGTGACAAATGTAGCCTGACAAAAATGTTGCAAATTAAGTGGCAAAAACTCTGAAAAGTCTGCTTTTTGACGTTGCTTCTTTACTGCCAAGAGAGCAGCATCAAAAACGGAACGTGTGAACGTAGCCTTATAATGAAAACAGTCATCAGAGCATATAGAAGGAATTACCTGCACTACATTACTGCACTACAGCATGTACAAAATTTAAGAAGTTTAAAGAGTTATTTTAGACATTAGCAATTTCAGTAATAAAACAAATTTTATAGCTTAAAAACCTAATTAATGCTCAAAAATTAATTCCTACTGCCTATCTCTTTAGTTTTCCTTTAAAGAGGGACTTTCACCAATTTTTCCTGTGCAATTGGACACACAATCCTTATTTCACCTCTCAGTTGCAGAGATAGTTACAAAGTATTTGTCACCTAATGATTTAATTTTCATTAAGCTCAAATGAGCATAATCAAAAAGTTTTCACTGGGGGTCTGCTACTATTCTCTTTTTATGACATTGCCCAATCATAAGCAGGCAGCAGCATACAGAAAAAAGCACACTATAGCTGGGAACAGTGTAAGAGACATATAATATCTGATAGCCTTTATCTCCTGGTGCATGATTGAAAAGTTCTGGGAGTAGAACAAGGATGACTAACAACTTTTACATAAGCAAATGAAGCACATGTAGGAGGAGGGACAGCACATCTAAGTTTAGATGTGTCACATTACAAACCATTCTATCAGCTCTCCTCCTCTCATAGCACTGTCAACTCCACCACTGTACCGCTCCTTTCCCCACAATGCCTGTCCAGAGATGTCAGTAATCACACATATGCCTGTAGTGCTCACAGCAACCTACACTCACTCTATAGTGAGCTCATAACAAGGTGTCATTACACAGGAGAGGTAAACTATTTCTATTTAATTACTTATTTTTATAGCACCATTAATTCCCTGGTCCTGTACATGTGAAAAAAGTTTACATATAAAATATATATATATATATGAATTACTATGAACAAACTAACAGTGCCAGACTGGTACAGAGGGGGAGAGGACATTGTCCTTGTGGGCTAAAAATCTATTGGGTAATGGGGGAGGAGACAGTAGGTCACTGAAGGCTGTAGACTTTCTTAAAGAGATGAATATTCCTATGTGAGACATCATGACAGTCTGCTCTGATCTCACAGCAAACTTAACACAAGTTGCTGTGAGCTCAACAGACAAAAGTCTGATTATAAAAAAGAAAAACGGTTTGCCTCACCATGTATAAATATTGAATGGCTGTTCACATTGGAATGCTGCTGCTCCAGAGAATCTGCTGACCAACGGTAAGTATAATTTTACAGAGGAAGAATTCCAGGATGCAGAAAATTTAATAAATTTAACAGCATCTTCAATACTTTAATTCATGTTGTACATTTTTCAGTTAAAAGTTCATGGCGATAAGTAAAATATGCTCAGACGCATTTCTGATTACTGACACTATAGATAGTGTAGGGGGAGGTGCACAACAGCAGAGGTGACAGTGTTGTGAGAGAAAGAAAGATAATATATTGGTTTGTAATTAGGGATGAGCGGACCCGTAGAAGTTTGGGTTCTGATACTTTAGTCCAAAAATGTGTTCAGGTATAAGAACTTTACTCGGAACTGAATCCCATTGAAATGAATTGGGGACCCAAACTTTCGTGCTGGAAAAAAATTCTCTCTCTCTCGTTCTCCAATAGACTTCCACCGGAACTCCAAATTTTGACTCGGAAGTCCGGGAGAAGCCTGTGTTCAACTTTTAACACTGGGTAGTAACTGTACGAACCCAAACTTTAAAGTTCAGGTTTGCTCATCTCTAATTGTAATGTGACACAGCTAAACTCCACTGTGCTGCAACTTCCTTCACATCGACTGCTGTGACCTTATCTGAAAGATGTTAGTTATCTGTGCTCTACTCCAAATACTTTCTAATCGTGCAGGAGGTTAGACCAGGAGACCAAAAGACGAGGCTTTCATTTTACAACTACAAAGTGCAAGGCAAAGTTCACAAACTCTTGTAGACTGGCTCTGAAGGCCCTCAGCATAGAAAGTAAAAGCCCCTGCTTGGCTTGAGATGCAAATAAAGCAAACAAATGTATCTCGCTGTCTGCATTTAAAATTTCACCAATTTATTAGTACAGCTGAAAAAGTTCCAGTTACATTAAAAATATTGCATCGTGGTAAAAAACAACATGTTTTGGATGTATAACTGTCCTTAGTTATGGTATGAATACAGTATTACAGACATGATTTAAAGGGAACCTGTCACCCCGTTTTTTGAGATTGAGCTATAAATACTGTTAAATAGGGCCTGCGCTGTGTGTTCCTATAGTGTATGTAGTGTACCCCGATTCCCCATGTATGCTGAGAAATAACTTACCAAAGTCGCCGTTTTCGCCTGTCAATCAGGCTGGTCAGGTCGGGAGGGCGTGGTGACATCGCTGGTTCTTCCTCAGCTTTACGTTGGTGGCGTAGTGGCGTAGTGGTGAAGACACAGCGCGCGATCTGCGCTGTCATCCCTTTCGTCGGTGGGGGCGGCCATCTTCCTGGGGCCGCGCGTGCGCAGATCGAGTGCTCTGCTGCACGGGGTTTCAGGAAAATGGCCGCGGGATGCCGCGCGTGCGCATTAGAGATCGCGGCGGCCATTTTCCCAAAGCCGAGATGCAAACTCGGCTTTGGGAAAATGGCCGCCGCGATCTCTAATGCGCACGCGCGGCATCCCGCGGCCATTTTCCTGAAGCCCCGTGCAGCAGAGCACTCGATCTGCGCACGCGCGGCCCCAGGAAGATGGCCGCCCCCACCGACGAAAGGGATGACAGCGCAGATCGCGCGCTGTGTCTTCACCACTACGCCACTACGCCACCAACGTAAAGCTGAGGAAGAACCAGCGATGTCACCACGCCCTCCCGACCTGACCAGCCTGATTGACAGGCGAAAACGGCGACTTTGGTAAGTTATTTCTCAGCATACATGGGGAATCGGGGTACACTACATACACTATAGGAACACACAGCGCAGGCCCTATTTAACAGTATTTATAGCTCAATCTCAAAAAACGGGGTGACAGGTTCCCTTTAAATAGAGAAACCAGCTACAACAAGCCACACCCAATAGATTGTGTAATTATGAAAACTAGGAAGAGAGTAAAACTGTTGACTAAAATACGAGAAAGCATCACCTAAGTTCATTTATTGACAAAGATTGTACGTCAACAGTTCACACTGAGAGGAAAAAAAACTTTATATATAATAACAACACATTCTACAAGACCAGATGGCAAATATGTTTAAGGCTATGTGCACACGTTGCAGATTTTTGCTGCGGATCTGCAGCGGATTCGCAACAGTTTTCCATGCGTTGTACAGTACCATGTAAATGTATGGAAAACTAAATCTGCAGTGCACATGCTGCGGAAAATACCACGCGGAAACGCTGAATTGTATTTTCCGCAGCATGTCAATTCTTTTTGCAGATTCCGCATCAGTTTACACCTGCTCCTCAATAGGAATCCGCAGGTGTAAATCTGCAGGTGGAATCTGCACAAAAACGTAAGGAAATCCGCGGTAAAATAGTGGTAAATCCGCAAGTAATCCGCAGTGCGTTTTACCTGCAGATTTTACAAAAACAGTGCGGAAACATCCGCACACGAATCCGCAACGTGTGCACATAGCCTAATAGTGTGAAACTATTGGCTAATATGTGAGAGCGCGGAGCATCACCTGAGTACATTTATTGACATAGATGGCAAGTCAACAGTTCACACAAAGCATAAAAAAATATAAAAATAGTATCAATGTATATTACCATGTCAGTTTAAAAAGGTGGTTATTAATAAAACAATACATCCCTTTTGAGATTCATCCCTTTTAAGACCCTTGTATCTAAGTTAATAATCCAATAGATTACTCAGGTTAGTAATAAATGTTTTAAATTGCCTTCTCTTTTAGGTTTATTTAATATTTCAGTTCCTACAGATTGTAATAAACTAGTATTACCTGAATGATGTAAAATAAAATGTCCAGCAGCATTGGGCATGACATGTTGCAAAGGTTTGCTTATATACTGTATTTAAGGTGTTCCAGAATACATTTTTTTAGTGCACGTTGTCATGATTCCTCCACGATGTGAGGGACTGCTCATTTGCTCTATAGGATCAGGGCTGTGCTGAGCTGTCATTATTGTGAGTGACAGCCCAATCGCCCAATCAGAGGTAGGGGCATGTGAAACTGTTGATATTATGATTGACAGCACAACTGCCCAAATCTGGTCAGATCTGCAGGGTCCTCCAGGTATCACCCATTCTGGGTGGCTACTTGGCTATTTAGCAAGCTTACTATTATCAGACCTTGCCAGTGTGAGGATTCTCTGGTAAATAGGTGGACCCTCTGGACTGTGACGACGATCCCCTCACGGACGAGCTGACCAGATTGACCACCAACTATACAGGGAGCGCTAGGGGCAGGAGCATGAGGGACTAACGTCACGGAAGCTGGAGGACCAAGGAGGTAGAGGGAATAGAAAAATGGAGACAAAGGGCGGGAGAAGCGGAAGAGAGCCTGAAACTGGCGGGAATAGCAAGGGCACAGGACAGACGGAATGCCGCAGGGATTCAGGACAGAAGAGTACTATAGAGACACTGGGAAAGCAGGAACACAAGGACTGCAGGGAGACTGGGACTGAAGGGACATGGAACCTGTAGAGACACAAGGACAGCTGGAACAAAGGGACTGCAGGGAGACTGGGACTGCAGGGACACGGAACCTGTAGAGACACAAGGACAGCTGGAACACAGGGACTGATGCAGGAACTGTGGAGAAACAACAAAGAATAAAATCAGGGAACAAGAAGATGCACTAAGTATACGTGTGCCCAAGAGCACTTGAGAAACACAAGTGATCATCAGGCACAGAGATGAGGAGCAGACGGGAAGAAATAGTAGTGCTATGACTTACTTCCGGGTGCAGAGGGTCCTCCAAGACAATAGAGAGGACAGGAAGCGATAGTAGGACCTAGAGGTGCGCACGCGCAGAACGGAACCCGGCGTGCGCGTGCACCTGACGATCAACAGAAGCCAGGAGCGAGCGCTGGAGGGAGGACGCCGCAGCAGCAGAGCCGCACCGGGATGCCAAGGAAACGTAAGTATAGCAGGGTGCAGAAGGCGGCAGCAGAGGTGGCGTGAAAGTAACCCCGTCTTTACTTCCGCTCTTTCTAAGGCTAGAAAGAAACCTGGACAAAATTTGGGGAGCCAGAATTTTCTCCCGAGGCTCCCAGGACCTCTCCTCAGGACCAAAACCCTTCCAGTCAACCAAAAACAAAATCCTTCCCTTGTATCTTTTCATAGCTAGGATGTCCCTTACCTCAAAGACATCATCCGCAGAAACAGGCGAAGGAGAAGAAAGAGAAGAAGCATGAAAATGATTAAACACCGCCGGCTTAAGTAGAGATACATGAAAAGAATTAGAAGTACGAAGAGAGGCGGGTAACTTAAGCTTATAAGAAGCATCATTAATGCGAGTCAAAACCTCGAAAGGACCGATATAACGGGTACCCAGCTTATGTGAAGGAATCTTAAGACGAATCAACTTAGAGGAAGCCCAGACCTTATCCCCTGCATGGAAAATGGGGGAATCAAGACGCCTTTTATCGGCATGTCTCTTCATCCTAAGTTGAGCAAACTCAAGGGAGGACTTGGTCTCCTGCCAGATGCTGGAGAACTCTCTAGACAGAAGATCTGCTGCTGGTACAGAAGAGACAGGAGGAACCGGTAGAGGAAGCCCAGGGTGTTGACCATAGACGATGAAGAATGGAGATTTGCTGGAAGCTTCGCAGGGATGATTATTGTAGAAAAATTTGGCTCATGGTAGCAAATCAAACCAGTAGTTTTGATGGGCATTAGTGAAATGGTGGAGATTGGTCACTAACGTCTGATTAGTACGTTCCACTTGGACGTTGGATTGTGGATGGTAAGCCAAAGAGAAGTCAAGCGAGATGTTCATAGACTTACAGAGGGATCTCCAGAATCGGGCGATGAACTGGGCTCCACGATCAGAAACAATATGTTGGGGAAGTCCATGAACACGAAAAACATGATGAACAAAAATCTTCACCAATTCAGACGTAGAAGGTAAACCAGGAAGAGCGATGAAATAGGCCATTTTAGAAAAACGGTCCATGACCACAAAAATAACGGAGCAACCAGAGGAATGAGGCAAGTCTGTAATGAAATCCATAGGTAAATGTTGCCATGTAGAAGAAGGCACCGGTAGAGGATGCAGAAGACCAGAAGGTAATTGCCTGGGAATCTTATTCCTGGCACAGGAAGAGCAGGAGGCGACAAAACCTCAGACATCTTTAGACAGAGTAGACCACCAGTAGTAGTGAGAGATCAAACGAAAGGTCTTCTTGAACCCGACATGTCCAGCCAGTTTGGAAGCATGGCCCCAAAGTAAGACACGTCTCTTGTTCGCCACTGCGACAAAGGTTTTACCTGGAGGCAAAGATGAGAAAGAGACCGGCGCAACTGTGATGACTCTGGCAGGATCATTGATGTGTGCAGGCTTCTCCTCAATATCCACCGACTGAAACGACCTAGACAGAGTGTCAGCTTTGGAGTTTTTATTACCAGGCAGGAAGCGAAGTTCAAAATCGAACAAGGCCCACCTGGTCTGTCGCGGATTCAGTCTATGTGCTGAACGAATGTAAGCCAGATTCTTGTGATTCGTATAGATCACAAAACGATGTAAGGCTCCCTCTAACAGATACCACCATTCCTCCAGTGTCAATCTAATAGCCAATAGTTCCTTATCTCTGATGGAATAATTGTTTTCAGAAGAAGAAAAAGTCTTGGAGAAAAATCCACAGGGCATAAGACCACCAGAAGAAGATCTTTGAAAGAGCACAGCTCCGGCTCCGACAGCAGAAGCATCAACTTCAAGGACAAAGGGTTTACTGGCTACAGGATGTTGAAGTATTGGTGCGGAGGCAAAGGCTTGCTTGAGAGACCGCAAAGCCTCCTCAGCCCCAGAGGACCAATAGTGAGGGTTGGCACCCTTATGAATCATGGAGGAGATGGGAGCCGATAAGGAGGAAAAGTGAGGGATAAACTGCCGATAATAGTTGGCGAATCCAAGAAATCGCTGAATTGCTTTAACTCCAAGTGGGCGTGGCCAGTTGAGTACAGCAGAAACCTTTCCTGGATCCATACGCAGACCTGCATCGGAAATAATGAAACCCAAAAAAGGTAGAGATGACTGTTCAAAGACGCACTTCTCCAGTTTTGCATATAGCCAATTCTCTCTCAAACGCAGAAGCACTTGACAAACATCTCTCCTATGGGAAGACAGATCTGGAGAAAACACAAGAATATTGTCCAAGTACACCACCACACAGGTGTCAAGAAGATCCCGAAAAATGTCATTCACCAACTCCTGGAAGACTGCGGGTGCGTTGCATAACCTGAAGGGCATAACCAGATATTCGTAATGGCCATCCCTGGTGTTAAACGCAGTCTTCCACTCGTCACCCGAACGGATACGGACCAAATTATAGGCCCCTTGAAGATCCAACTTGGTGAAGATTCGTGCTCCTCGCAGACGATCAAAAAGTTCGGGAATAAGAGGAAGTGGGTACTTGTTCTTAATCATGGTGGCATTGAGATCCCAGTAGTCTATGCATGGACGAAGGGAACCATCTTTCTTCTTAATGAATAAAAAGTCAGCTCCAGCAGGTGAAGAAGATTTCCGAATGAAGCCTCTAGCCAGATTTTCTTGGACGTATTTGGACATGGCTTGAGTTTCAGTAGGCGACAGAGGATAAATGCAACCTCTAGGAGGAGTAGAACCAGGAACCAGATCAATTGGACAGTCATAAGAGCGATGCGGTGGTAGAATCTCTGCCTCCTTCTTATTAAACACATCCGAAAAAGAGTGATAGGCAGAAGGAAGATTCACAAATTCTGGAGTGGCTTGAGAGGAACCAGTTGGCATGATGGAGAGCAGGCATCTATTCTGACAAGACTGTCCCCAACGTAAAATGTCTCCTGTACGCCAGTCCAGAGTGGGCTTGTGAGTTCTTAGCCATGGAAGCCCCAAAAGGAAAGAATGAGACAGAGAAGGTAAGACATAAAAAAAAACAATTTCTCACGGTGTAGGGCTCCAATTTGAAGTTTAACCTCCTCCGTAACCAAGTTGACGGTCTCCCGCAAAAGCTGACCATCGACAAAAGCTAAATGTCTAGGAGTCTCCAGACGTCTAACAGGTATCCCAAATCTATTTACTACCTCAAGTTGAACAAAGTTTCCAGCAGCACCTGAATCAACATAAGCGTCAAGAGAAAAACGACGGGAACCCAAATGTAAAATAATGGACAGAATCAGGAGGGAGAGGAATCAAAGCTACCTAGGGAGGCCTCTCTTACCTGTCCTAGGCGGAGGCGTTTCCCAGCTTCAGAGGGCAGAAATGTAGAAAATGAGAGGCACTGTCGCAATAAAAACAAAGACCCTGTGCGAGTCTCTCCTTGCGGCGTTGCTCGGCAGACTTGAGCTGATCAACCTGCATGGGTTCAGGAGAGGACGTGGAAGCAGCCGGAGTGACTTGAGGAAGAGAAGAACCTCGAGTAGGAGTAGACAGATGAAGGGGTTTCTTCTCTCTGATAAGCTCGTAAGAGTGCTCCTGAAAGCGCAAATCTATGCGTATAGCCAAAGAAATTAGATCATCCAGAGAGGTGGGAGTATCTCGACCCGTCAACTCATCCTTAATCCGGGAGGACAAACCACGCCAGAACGCACCAACCAAAGCCTCATTGTTCCAACCTAAGTCTGAGGACAGAGTTCGAAATCGGATGGAGTACAGGGCTACGGAAAGAGTACCCTGGTGAAGGATGAAAAGAGACTCAGTAGTAGAGACCAGGTGACCAGGTAAATCAAAAACCTTCCATTAGGTAACTAGAAATGGAGCGAGTTGAGTGACTGACAGATCGTCTCGTTCCCAGAGGGGATTAACCCATGCCTGCTCCTCACCCTCCAAATGGGAAACAATAAAAGCTACTTTAGCTCGGTCGGTGGGGTAGAGTAGCGGAGATAATTCAAAATTGGCACTGATTAAGAAAACCGCGGCATAATTTTGGATCCCCACCATACCGAGGAGGCCTGGCTAAATGGGGCATAGGTTAAGGAGCGGAGGCCTGGACAGGAACAGAGGCGACATTTTGGAGAGAGAGGCCAATCATCCACAGAGGCCATAAAATTCAAAATATGGGACCGAGTGTCCCGTTGTTGGCCAAGCTCCTGCTGAAGAGCAGCCAGCTGAGCGGCGCTACCAGGATCAGAGGACTGTAAGGCCGCTAGATGAGACTCCATGTTCTTTAGAAAAGACATGATCTGATTTTCTCGCAAGAAGAGTAATTCCTTCTGAGTGGCAGAAACACCAGCGGGGTCCATGGCCTGATGATACTGTGAGGATTCTCTGGTAAATAGGTGGACCCTCTGGACCGTGACGACGATCCCCTCATGAAGGAGCTCACCAGATTGACCACCTCGTATACAGGGAGCGTTAGGGGCAGGAGCGTGAGGGACTATCGTCACGGAAGCTGGAGGACCAACGAGGTAGAGGGAAGAGGAATATGGAGACAAAGTGTGGGAGAAGCGGAAGAGAGCCTGAAACTGGTGGGAATGGCAAGGGCACAGGACAGACGGAATGCTGCAGGGATTCAGGACAGAAGAGTACTATGGAGACACAGGGAAAGCAGGAAAACAAGGACTGCAGGGAGACTGGGACTGCAGGGACATGGAACCTGTAGAGACACAAGGACAGCTAGAACACAGGGACTGCAGGGAGACTGGGACTGCAGGGACACGGAACCTGTAGAGACACAAGGACAGCTGGAACACAGTGACTGATGCAGGAACTGTGGAGAAGAAACAAAGAACAAAATCAGGGAACAAGAAGATGCACTAAGTATACGTGTGACCAGGAGCACTTGAGAAACACAAGTGATGATCAGTCACAGGGGTGAGGAGCAGACAGGAAGAAACAGTAGCGCTATGACTTACTTCCGGGTGGAGGGGGTCCTCCAAAACAATAGGTGGACAGGACAGGAAGCGATAGTAGGACCTAGAGGTGCGCACGCGCAGAACGGAACCCGGCATGCGCACACACCCGACAATCAGCAGAAGCCGGGAGCGAGCGCTGGAGGTAGGATGCCGCAGCAGCAGAACCGCACTGGGACAACAAGGACACATAAGTATAGCAGGGTGCAGAAGGCAGCAGCGGATGTGGTGTGACAGCCAGTTTTTAGCTTTTAGCTCAGTGGTATGTTTGCTCTGTGCTTCATATTCTGATCCTATTTGTCGGACCTTGGATTTGCCTCTTTGACTATCCAATTCTATTATCCCTTTGTCTCAGACATACCCTCCTGGCATATTACCTTGGACTCCTTGATTTACCAGCCTTCCTACTTGCACTTGAGAAGTGACTCATCATCACATTATAACTGGCCATTACATTTTTTCTTTTTTGCCAGTTTGGATCCAGGTCACATGCTTTGTTATGATACAGGATCTGGTTAAAGAATTCTAGATTCCTGAATCATATCTAGTTTTATGACAGCTCCATATTGCTGATAAGAAAGGGTGGTTGCCACTGCTTGATACTTGATCCAGCATTGCAGTACTCGGGTATACTTGTTACTCGATCAAGTATCTCATGTGCACGAGCGCCATGCTCGAGTGCCCGCCCCGCATGATTTGTGTTTGTTAGACAGCCAATAAACATTCCGGGATTGCCTGTCAAACATGGTAACGCCGTAGCTATGTATGCTACTGGGATTACTGTAATTGGCGGGCCAAATCTTATCATTGGGTCTTATATAAAACACGGTGACTTGATGCTCAGCACATTCTCCTCTGGAAGCATTTTAAGGAGAGTTGACCTAGGAGGAAGAGCTTAGTTTATAGCAGGCATATAGGCAGTGTTTAATTGCTATTGCAGTAATTGTATACCGCTGCTATACCATTAAAGCAAAAGTCCTGTTCAGGGCTGCATACTGTCCTTTCTCTAGTAAAACTTAACAGGTTGAAATGCGTTGGTCGCATCATGTACTCCATTATTTTCTGTACCACTATGAAACAAGAATGTTAATGGATTTGTCTGAATAAATTGAATTTTTATCCAAGTTTCACACTGGGGATATACTTCCTTCCTTTTTTCTTCTGTTGTGGACAACGCTTCTGATCCTGGCACCTCCGTGCATGAATTTCATTCTGAGTCAATCAAGACGTTTGTTCCTGTGCAAGCTTGCACACAAGGACTTCTGCTTCAAACTGGTGGCTGAATATTACCCCTTCCTTATTCCCTTGCATATACTTTGGAATAAATAACTGGAACTCATCACTTCCTATAACCATCAACAAGCTTCTTACACCTCTCAAATGGAATTTTGGACCACTCTTCTTTTGCAAACTGCTCCAGGTCTCTCATATTTGAAGGGTGCCTTCTCCCAACACAAAATTTAAGATCTCTCCACAGGTTTTTTTTATGAGATTTAGATCTGGACTCATTGCTGGCCACTTCAGAGCTCTCCAGTGCTTTCTTTCCATCTATTTCTGAGTAATACTTGAAGTATGTTTGAGGTTATTGTCCTGCTTGAAGGCCCATGACCTTGGATGCAAACTCAGTTTTCTGACACTTAGTTCTACATTGTGACCCGAAAATCCTTTGGCAATCTTCAGATTTGATGATACCTTGCACACAGTCAAGGAACAGAGTGCCAAAGGTAACAAAACAACCCCAAAACACATTTGAACTACTATCAAATTTGATTGTAGGTACTGCATTCTTTTCTTTGTTGGTCTCATTCCATTTGCAGTAAACAGTAGAATGATGTGCATACCAAAAAGCTCTGTCTTGGTCTCATCTTTCTCAGAAGGAGTTTGGTTTACTCACGTAAATTTTGGCAAACTGCAGTCTAACTTTTTTATGTCCCTGTGTCAGCAGTGTGGTCCTCCTTGGTCTTCTGCCATAGTGCTTCATTTCAATTCAACTTTTGACGGATATTTCATGCTGACACTGTTGCACCATGAGCCTGCAGGACAGTTTGAATTTCTTTGGAACTTTATTGGGGCTGCTTATCAAGTATTTGAACAATCCTGTGTAGCAACCTTTCATCAATTTTTCTCTGCAGTCCATGTCCAGGGAGATTAGATAATGTGCAATGGGTCAATTGATCATGTTGCGCACCGTGAAAAAAAGGAACATCAAGATCTCTGGAGATAGATTTGTAACCATGAAATTGTTGATATTGTTCAACAATTTTGGGTCACAAGTCCTCAGACAGTTCTCTTCTCTTTCTGTTGTCCATGCTTAGTGAGGCACACAGAGACACACATTGCAAAGGTAGAGTCAACTTTTCCCCTTTTTTTCTGGTTTCAGGGTGATTTTCATATTGCCCACACCTGCCACTGATAAGTTTAAATGAGCATCACATGCCGGAAAGAAAGTTTTTTTACCACAATTTTGATAAGGTACCAACAATTATGTCCAGCCCATTTCGGGAGTTTTGTGTGAAATGATGTCCAATTTGCCTTTTTTCCAGTTATTTTGTGCTGTTCCAATACACACAAATGAAATAAAAGCGTGTAACAGAACGTGTAATTAGAATCATTTTCTAGAAGAAATTCTATATTTTCTGGAACAGTTTCAAGGGCGCCAGCACTTTTGACCATGACTGTATAAAGTGGATGTACAAGTTTGGGCCCCCTTTGTCAAAACTACTGTCATTGTGAACAGTTAAGCAAGTTGAAGATGAAATGATCTCTAAAATGCCATAGGTTAAAGATGATACATTTCCTTTGTATTCTTGTAAAAAATATGTTGTCATAGTTTTCATTTTAAAAATACAAAAGATGAAATGGACCATTATAAAAGTTTGGGCACCCTTGGAGATTATTTATGTGCTCTGATAACTTTGACCACTGTTTCAGACCTTTTTCGCCTGTTAGGGTTATGGCTTGTTCACTATTAGTGTTGAGCGATACCTTCCGATATCGGAAAGTATCGGTATCGGATAGGATCGGCCGATATTCAAAAAATATCGGATATCGCCGATACCGATACCCGATCCCAATGCAAGTCAATTGGACCAAAATATCGGAATTAAAATAAACCCTTTCTTGCCTTGTAGGTTCATTCTACATGAAGGAAAACAACTAAGAATAATGCCGGATGTATTTGGGGAGGTGGCGGAGACATTAAAGTCATAGAGGTTTATCCCAATGAAATAGAATAGCATGTTTTTTGTTTTTTTTTAAGACGTTCGGAGTGACAAAGATATTGACTATGTAAATTTTTTTTTATTTTGTCAGATATTGATGTTTCACTATTCCACGCCCTTCCCCTTTTTTTTTTCTTTTTTTTTTTTACTTTTCCCACACTTTCATCTTCATCATCATCATCAGCATCTTTGACATCAACTTCTTCTTCACCTTATTCATCTTCTTCTTCATCCTTTACCTTTTTTTTTTTTTGATTACATTCTTCATATTCATTTTATTCAACTATTATTATTCTTCCTATTCTACATATTCTTTTTATTCCACTGTTATTATTCTTCCTATTCTACTTCTTCATCATATTCTCATTTGTGACAGGCATTCCCATAGTTGTTATCTATAAAAGTTGGAAGATTACACCTTCCGTTCTGCCAGTCACAAAAGTTACATTTGTCCGCGTTCAGTTTGGCCTGCAGCATCAGGCTTTATCCAGGGGCACCACGAGGAGGAACGGACTCACCCCCATACACTGCTTAGTCTTCTTCTGCATATAATTTAGATAATATCTTTTGCTCTGATATTAAGTCTTATGCTTAATGTTCTTCTGCTCTTTGTTCTGCAGCCTCATGTTCTTCTGCTTCTCGGTCTTCCATGTCGTCGTCTCCAGGGTCGTCGTCTCCAGTGTCGTCATCTCCGCCGTCGTCGTCTCAGCCGTCGTCGTCTCTGCCGTCGTCGTCTCCGCCGTCGTCGTCGTCGTCATCGGGGTGGTCTTCCGGGTCGTCGTCGTCGTCATCGGGGTGGTCTTCCGGGTCGTCGACTTTAGGGTCTTCAACTTGGAAATGTAGCAGAAGGTACAAGAAGGCTGAGAAAATGCCAAGAACCAGCTGATGGAACTGGAACTCGGATGGCTACCCGAAGGTTCAAGAGCCTATGGAACTACCGAGGACCAGCTGACATTACTGGAACCCGGTTACTAAGCAGGAGGTACCCGTGCTAAAAAGGACTACCAAGGACCGCCTGACGTTGGCGGAACTCGGATACCCAGAAGGAGGCACCTAAGCCAAAGGCTCTGCCCGGAACCAGCTGACGTTACTGAAACCAGGATGGGGAGCAGAAGGTACAAGAGCAAAAGACACTGCCGAGAACCAGCTGACGGTACTGGAACCCGGATGGGTAGCCGAAGGTCCAAGAGCCAATGGAACTACCGAGGACCAGCTGACGTTACTGGAACCCGGTTACTAAGCAGGAGGTACCCGTGCCTGAAAGCACTACCAAGGACCACCTGACGTTGGTGGAACTTGGATACCCAGAAGGAGGCACCTAAGCCAAAGGCTCTGCCCGGAACCAGCTGACGGTACTGGAACCAGGATGGGGAGCAGAGGGTACAAGAGCAAAAGACACTGCCGAGAACCAGCTGACGGTGCTGGAACCAGGTGGTGGACCTGAAGGCCCACAGGAGAGGAGAGAACAGGTAGGCCGCGAGGCAGCCGCAGTTACCGAACCCCAACAGTCCTACAGGGGGAGCTGGGCCTACTGGCACTACAGAACCAGCCTTGACTACCAGTTCACGCAGCCCACATAGGAAGCTCCTAAACTGGAGGCACCCTGGAGTTGGCTAACCCGACCGCACCACGACGGGGCAAGCATAGGCGTCTCAGTGAACTTGACACAACCCGGAAACAGCTGACGGTGCTGAAACCAGGCTTGGCACGAGGGAGTACCTGTGACAAGAACACTGCCGAGAACCAGCTGGCGGTGCTAGAACCCGGATGCGTTGCCCCAGTGTGCAAGAGCCAATGGCACCGAGGACCAGCTGACGGTGCTGGAACCCGGTTACTAAGCT
Organism: Ranitomeya imitator; assembly: GCF_032444005.1. Taxonomy (NCBI): domain Eukaryota; kingdom Metazoa; phylum Chordata; class Amphibia; order Anura; family Dendrobatidae; genus Ranitomeya; species Ranitomeya imitator. The sequence goes on from NC_091283.1 coordinate 740,114,060, forward strand.
GTACGTGCCCGCGCTTAAAAGCACTACCAAGGACCGCCTGGCGTTGGCGGAACTCGGATACCCAGGAGGAGGCACCTAAGCCAAAGGCTCGGCCCGGAACCAGCTGACGGTGCTGGAACCAGGTGGTGGACCCGAAGGTCCACAGGAGAGGAGAGAACAGCTAGGCCGCGAGGCAGCCGCAGTTACCGAACCCCAACAGTCCTACAGGGGGAGCTGGGCCTACTGGCACTACAGAACCAGCCTTGACTACCAGTTCACGCAGCCCACATAGGAAGCTCCTAAACTGGAGGCACCCTGGAGTTGGCAAACCCGACCGCACCACGACGGGGCAAGCATAGGCGTCTCAGTGAGCTTGACACAACCCGGAAACAGCTGACGGTGCTGAAACCAGGCTTGGCACGAGGGAGTACCTGTGACAAGAACACTGCCGAGAACCAGCTGGCGGTGCTGGAACCCAGATGCGTTGCCCCAGTGTGCAAGAGCCAATGGCACCGAGGACCAGCTGACGGTGCTGGAACCCGGTTACTAAGCTGTAGGTGCCCGCGCTTAAAAGCACTACCAAGGACCGCCTGGCGTTGGCGGAACTCGGATACCCAGGAGGAGGCACCTAAGCCAAAGGCTCGGCCCGGAACCAGCTGACGGTGCTGGAACCAGGTGGTGGACCCGAAGGTCCACAGGAGAGGAGAGAACAGCTAGGCCGCGAGGCAGCCGCAGCTACCGAACCCCAACAGTCCTACAGGGGGAGCTGGGCCTACTGGCACTACAGAACCAGCCTTGACTACCAGTTCACGCAGCCCACATAGGAAGCTCCTAAACTGGAGGCACCCTGGAGTTGGCTAACCCGACCGCACCACGACGGGGCAAGCATAGGCGTCTCAGTGAACTTGACACAACCCGGAAACAGCTGACGGTGCTGAAACCAGGCTTGGCACGAGGGAGTACCTGTGACAAGAACACTGCCGAGAACCAGCTGGCGGTGCTGGAACCCGGAAGCGTTGCCCCAGTGTGCAAGAGCCAATGGCACCGAGGACCAGCTGACGTTGGTGGAACCCGGTTACTAAGCTGTAGGTGCCCGCGCTTAAAAGCCCTACCAAGGACCGCCTGGCGTTGGCGGAACTCGGATACCCAGGAGGAGGCACCTAAGCCAAAGGCTCGGCCCGGAACCAGCTGACGGTGCTGGAACCAGGTGGTGGACCCGAAGGTCCACAGGAGAGGAGAGAACAGCTAGGCCGCGAGGCAGCCGCAGTTACCGAACCCCAACAGTCCTACAGGGGGAGCTGGGCCTACTGGCACTACAGAACCAGCCTTGACTACCAGTTCACGCAGCCCACATAGGAAGCTCCTAAACTGGAGGCACCCTGGAGTTGGCAAACCCGACCGCACCACGACGGGGCAAGCATAGGCGTCTCAGTGAGCTTGACACAACCCGGAAACAGCTGACGGTGCTGAAACCAGGCTTGGCACGAGGGAGTACCTGTGACAAGAACACTGCCGAGAACCAGCTGGCCGTGCTGGAACCCGGATGCGTTGCCCCAGTGTGTAAGAGCCAATGGCACCGAGGACCAGCTGACGGTGCTGGAACCCGGTTACTAAGCTGTAGGTGCCCGCGCTTAAAAGCACTACCAAGGACCGCCTGGCGTTGGCGGAACTCGGATACCCAGGAGGAGGCACCTAAGCCAAAGGCTCGGCCCGGAACCAGCTGACGGTGCTGGAACCAGGTGGTGGACCCGAAGGTCCACAGGAGAGGAGAGAACAGCTAGGCCGCGAGGCAGCCGCAGTTACCGAACCCCAACAGTCCTACAGGGGGAGCTGGGCCTACTGGCACTACAGAACCAGCCTTGACTACCAGTTCACGCAGCCCACATAGGAAGCTCCTAAACTGGAGGCACCCTGGAGTTGGCTAACCCGACCGCACTACGACGGGGCAAGCATAGGCGTCTCAGTGAGCTTGACACAACCCGGAAACAGCTGACGGTGCTGAAACCAGGCTTGGCACGAGGGAGTACCTGTGACAAGAACACTGCCGAGAACCAGCTGACGGTGCTGGAACCCGGATGCGTTGCCCCAGTGTGCAAGAGCCAATGGCACGACCGAGGACCAGCTGACGGTGCTGGAACCCGGTTACTAAGCTGTAGGTGCCCGCGCTTAAAAGCACTACCAAGGACCGCCTGACGTTGGCGGAACTCGGATACCCAGGAGGAGGCACCTAAGCCAAAGGCTCGGCCCTGAACCAGCTGACGGTGCTGGAACCAGGTGGTGGACCCGAAGGTCCACAGGAGAGGAGAGAACAGCTAGGCCGCGAGGCAGCCGCAGTTACCGAACCCCAACAGTCCTACAGGGGGAGCTGGGCCTACTGGCACTACAGAACCAGCCTTGACTACCAGTTCACGCAGCCCACATAGGAAGCTCCTAAACTGGAGGCACCCTGGAGTTGGCTAACCCGACCGCACCACGGCGGGGCAAGCATAGGCGTCTCAGTGAGCTTGACACAACCCGGAAACAGCTGACGGTGCTGAAACCAGGCTTGGCACGAGGGAGTACCTGTGACAAGAACACTGCCGAGAACCAGCTGACGGTGCTGGAACCCGGATGCGTTGCCCCAGTGTGCAAGAGCCAATGGCACGACCGAGGACCAGCTGACGGTGCTGGAACCCGGTTACTAAGCTGTAGGTGCCCGCGCTTAAAAGCACTACCAAGGACCGCCTGACGTTGGCGGAACTCGGATACCCAGGAGGAGGCACCTAAGCCAAAGGCTCGGCCCGGAACCAGCTGACGGTGCTGGAACCAGGTGGTGGACCCGAAGGTCCACAGGAGAGGAGAGAACAGCTAGGCCGCGAGGCAGCCGCAGTTACCGAACCCCAACAGTCCTACAGGGGGAGCTGGGCCTACTGGCACTACAGAACCAGCCTTGACTACCAGTTCACGCAGCCCACATAGGAAGTTCCTAAACTGGAGGCACCCTGGAGTTGGCTAACCCGACCGCACCACGACGGGGCAAGCATAGGCGTCTCAGCGAGTTTGACACAACCCGGAAACAGCTGACGGTGCTGAAACCAGGTTTGGCACGAGGGAGTACCTGTGACAAAAACACTGCCGAGAACCAGCTTGCGGTGCTGGAACCCGGATGCTTTGCCTATCAAACATTGTCTTCCTACAGCCCCAACTAGCGGTGTTGGAGCAAAGGGTAAGCAGGGGGAGCAGAGTGTAGGCCGAAGCCTGCACTGGAGTCAGCTTTGTGTCTGCGTTGCGTTTGCAGGACACTTTGCCGGCTACACAGTGGGGGAACAGCAGGCGATGCTGAACCCCACTAACACATTGGCTGGTGTTTTTCTCTGTGCAGCTAGCACTTCCGGGCAAAAACTAGCGTTGTTACAGCCCAGGGTCAGCAGGAGGAGGAGAGGAGCAGAGTGTAGGCCGAAGCCTAGTTGAACCAATTTCAAAGGTAACCTTTAACCCCCCCTCAGGTGTTACAAAGTACAAGAGCCACACCTTGTGCAGCATTAATGCTGCACAAGAAAAGGTTGCTCTATTAATTTGTCTACTTGCACACGCTGAATGCAACACGTACACAATTTTGCCCATTCTACAGTCAAACTGTAGTTGAGGCATGACTTGTATTTTTAAGGAGACGCAGCATAGGTGTCCCAAATAACGCCTTTGTGCTTGGCGCAGCTTCCTGAGCGTTGTTTTTTGCTGTACAGGAGTCTGCGCTCTTGTGTTATCCCTTGGCAATGCCCTGTTAGCGCTGCCCGTCTTATGACCTCATTTCATGTTGGCCGCTGCGGTTAACAATGGCCATAAATCCCAGACCCACACTGCCTTTTCATAAAGTCATACTGCGGTGCTGGGATTCGTGGCCTTGAGCAGTAAATATTTTCGACGCTCACACACGTCCTTACACCTGCTTCAGACTGGGCGGCCTCTGCTGATCCCTTTTCGCATGCCGCGACCAGGAGGCCGCACAGTCTGAAGAAGGCGGAAGGAGATGAGTGACGACAGGCGAACATATGCACTGCTCGTGCCCATAAACCACACCCTCGCTGACAAAATAAATAAGACAACGAGGGGCGTTGTTTCACGCAGGGCGGATGCACAGGCGCAGCCAGCTAACCATGATGTCAAAAGACGGGAAGCGCTACCAAGGGGGGTGCTGCGTATCATTACAAAGGAAAGTCACACCTCAGGGACAGTGGAATGGTCTCAATGAGACACATTTTGTACGTGTTGAGTTCCACGTGGGCAAGGAGAAAAAGTCAGCCACCTTGTACAAATGCAGCAGTACTGCTGTACAAGGTGGCTGTTATACATAGAAACACCTGGGGGTGGGGGGCAGGCTTCCTTCAATTTCAGTTCATGTGCCTGCGTGGCGTTTGCAGGACACGTTGCCAGCTACATAGCAGGGGAACAGCTGGCGGTGCTGAACCCCACTAACACATTGGCTGTTGTTTTTCTCTGTGAAGCTCGCATTTCCGGGCAAAAACTAGCGGTGTTAGAGCCCAGGGTCAGCAGGAGGAGGAGAGGAGCAAAGTGTAGGCCGAAGCCTGCACTGGTGGCAGCTTTTGGTCAGTTGTGCCAGCGTGGCTTGTGCTGGACACGATGCCGGCTACACAGCAGGGGAACAGCTGGCGGTGCTGAACCCCACTAACACATTGGCTGGTGTTTTTCTCTGTGAAGCTCGCATTTCCGGGCAAAAACTAGCGGTGTTAGAGCCCAGGGTCAGCAGGAGGAGGAGAGGAGCAGAGTGTAGGCCGAAGCCTGCACTGGTGGCAGCTTTTGTTCTGTTGTGCCTGCGTGGCGTTTGCAGGTCACGTTGCCGGCTACACAGCTGGGGAACAGCTGGCGGTGCTGAACCCCACTAACACATTGGCTGGTGTTTTTCTCTGTGCAGCTAGCACGTCCGGGCAAAAACTGGCGGTGTTAGAGCCCAGGGTCAGCAGGAGGAGGAGAGGAGCAGAGTGTAGGCCGAAGCCTAGTTGAACCAATTTCAAAGGTAACCTTTAACCCCCCTCAGGTGTTGCAAGGTACAAGAGCCACACCTCGTGCAGCATTAATGCTGCACAAGTAAAAGGTTGCTCTATTAATTTTGCTCCTTGCACACGCTGAATAAAACACGTACACTATTTAGCCCATTCTACTGTAAAACAGTAGTGGAGGCGTGACTTGTCTTTGTAAAGAAAAGCAGCACAGGTGTCGAAAATAACACCTTGGTGCATGGGCGCAGCTTCCTGAGCGTTGTTATTTGCTGTACAGGAGTCTGCGCTCTTGTTATCCCTTGGCCATGCGCTGTGAGCGCTTCCTGTCTTCTGACCTCATTTCATGTTGGCCGATGCGGTTAGCGGTGGACATGAATCCCAGACCCACAGTGTGTTTGGAAAAAATCACACTGCGTGGCTGGGATTCGTGCCCTTGTGCAGTTAATATGTTTGCCGCTCACACATGTCCTTACACCTACTTCAGACTGGGCGGCCTCATCTGATCCCTTATCGCATGCCGCGGCCATGAGGCCGCACAGTCTGAAGAAGGCGGAAGGAGATGAGTTAAGACAGACGACCATATGCACTGCACATGCCCATCAATAACACCCTCGCAGCCAAAATATATGAGACAACGAGGGGCGTTGTGTTGGGCAGGGCGGACGCACAGGCACAGGCAGCCAACCAATGATGTCAGAAGACTGGCAGCGCTACCAAGGGTGGTGCTGCGTATCATTAGAAAGGAAAGTCACACCTCAGGGACAGTTGAATGGTCTCAATGAGACACATTTTGTACGTGTTGAGTTCCACGTGGGCAAGGAGAAAAAGTCAGCCACCTTGTACAAATGCAGCAGTACTGCTGTACAAAGTGGCTGGTATACATAGAAACACCTGGGGGTGGGGGGCAGGCTTCCTTCAATTTCAGTTCATGTGCCTGCGTGGCGTTTGCAGGACACGTTGCCAGCTACACAGCAGGGGAACAGCTGGCGGTGCTGAACCCCACTAACACATTGGCTGTTGTTTTTCTCTGTGAAGCTCGCATTTCCGGGCAAAAACTAGCGGTGTTAGAGCCCAGGGTCAGCAGGAGGAGGAGAGGAGCAGAGTGTAGGCCGAAGCCTGCACTGGTGGCAGCTTTTGTTCTGTTGTGCCTGTGTGGCGTTTGCAGGTCATGTTGCCGGCTACACAGCTGGGGAACAGCTGGCGGTGCTGAACCCCACTAACACATTGGCTGGTGTTTTTCTCTGTGCAGCTAGCACGTCCGGGCAAAAACTAGCGGTGTTAGAGCCCAGGGTCAGCAGGAGGAGGAGAGGAGCAGAGTGTAGGCCAAAGCCTAGTTGAACCAATTTCAAAGGAAACCTTTAACCCCCCCTCAGGTGTTGCAAGGTACAAGAGCAACACCTTGAACAGCATTAATGCTGCACAAGTCTAAGGTTGCTCTCTTCATTTTGCTCCTTGCACATGCTGAATAAAACACGTACACTATTTAGCCCATTATACTGTCAAACAGTAGTGGAGGCGTGACTTTTCTTTTGAAGAAGACGCAGCACAGGTGTCAAAATTTACACCTAGGTGCTGGGCGCAGACTCCTTACCGTTGTTATTTGCAGTACAGGAGAGTGCGCTCTTGTGTTATCCCTTGGCAATACCCTGTTAGTGCAGGCCATCTTATGACCTCATTTCATGTTGGCCGGTGCGGTTAACGATGGCCATAAATCCCAGACCCACAGTGCCTTTCCATAAAGTCACACTGCGGTGCTGGGATTCGTGGCCTTGTGCAGTAAATATGTTCGCCGCTCACACATGTCCTTACACCTGCTTCAGACTGGGCGGCCTCAGCTGATCCCTTATTGCCTGCCACGGCCATGAGGCCGCACAGTCTGAAGAAGGCGGAAGGAGGGGAGTGAAGACAGGCGAACATATGCACTGCTTGTGCCCATCAATAACACCCTCGCAGTCAAAATATATGAGACAACGAGGGGCGTTGTGTCGGGCAGGGCGGACGCACAGGCACAGCCAGCCAACCAATGATGTCTGAAGACGGGCAGCGCTAACAATGGGGGTGCTGCGTGTCATTAAAAAGGAAAGTCACACCTCAGGGACATTGTAATGGTCTCTAATGAGACACATTTTGTACGTGTTGAGTTCCACGTGGGCAAGGAGAAAAAGTCAGCCACCTTGTACAAATGCAGCAGTACTGCTGTACAAGGTGGCTGTTATACATAGAAACACCTGGGGGTGGGGGCCAGGTTCCCTTTAATTTCAGTTCATGTGCCTGCGTGGCGTTTGCAGGTCACGTTGCCGGCTACACAGCAGGGGAACAGCTGGCGGTGCTGAACCCCACTAACACATTGGCTGGTGTTTTTCTCTGTGCAGCTAGCAATTCCGGGCAAAAACTAGCGTTGTTAGAGCCCAGGGTCAGCAGCAGGAGGAGAGGAGCAGAGTGCAGGCCGAAGCCAGCACTGGTGGCAGCTTTTGGTCAGTTGTGCCAGCGTGGCTTGTGCTGGACACGATGCAGGCTACACAGCAGGGGAACAGCTGGCGGTGCTGAACCCCACTAACACATTGGCTGTTTTTTTTCTCTGTGCAGCTTGCATTTCCGGGCAAAAACTAGCGGTGTTTGAGCCCAGGGGCAGCAGGAGGAGGAGAGGAGCAGAGTGTAGGCTGAAACCTGCACTGGTGGCAGCTTTTGGTCAGTTGTGCCAGCGTGGCTTGTGCTGGACACGATGCCGGCTACACAGCAGGGGAACAGCTGGCGGTGCTGAACCCCACTATCACATTGGCGGGTGTTTTTCTCTGTGCAGCTAGCACGTCCGGGCAAAAACTGGCGGTGTTATAGCCCAGGGTCAGCAGGAGGAGGAGAGGAGCAGAGTGTAGGCCGAAGCCTAGTTGAACCAATTTCAAAGGTAACCTTTAACCCCCCCTCAGGTGTTGCAAGGTACAAGAGCCACACCTTGTGCATCATTAATGCTGCACAAGTAAAAGGTTGCTCTCTTAATTTTGCTCCTTGCACACGCTGAATAAAACACGTACACTATTTAGCCCATTCTACTGTAAAACAGTAGTGGAGGCGTGACTTGTCTTTTTAAAGAAAAGCAGCACAGGTGTCGAAAATAACACCTTGGTGCATGGGCGCAGCTTCCTGAGCGTTGTTATTTGCTGTACAGGAGTCTGCGCTCTTGTTATCCCTTGGCCATGCGCTGTGAGCGCTTCCTGTCTTCTGACCTCATTTCATGTCGGCCGTTGCGGTTAGCGATGGACATGAATCCCAGACCCACAGTGTGTTTTCTAAAAATCACACTGCGTGGCTGGGATTCGTGGCCTTGTGCAGTAAATATGTTTGCCGCTCACACTTGTCCTTACACCTGCTTCAGACTGGGCGGCCTCATCTGATCCCTTATCGCATGCCGCGGTCATGAGGCCACCCAGTCTGAAGAAGGCGGAAGGAGATGAGTGAACACAGGCAAACATATGCACTGCACATGCCCATCAATCACATCCTCGTTGTCCAAAAAAATAAGACACCGAGGGGCGTTGTTTCGAGCAGGGCAGACGCACAGGCGCAGCCAGCTAACCAATGATGTGAAAAGACGGGCAGCGCTAACAAGGGTGGTGCTGCGTATCATTAGAAAGGAAAGTCACACCTCAGGGACAGTGGAATGGTCTCAATGAGACACATTTAGTACGTGTTTAATTAAACGTGGGCAAGGAGAAAAAGTCTGCCACCTTGTACAAATGCAGCAGTACTGCTGTACAAGGTGGCTGTGATACATAGAAACACCTGGGGGTGGGGGGCAGGCTTCCTTCAATTTCAGTTCATGTGCCTGCGTGGCGTTTGCAGGACACGTTGCCAGCTACACAGCAGGGGAACAGCTGGCGTTGCTGAACCCCACTGACACATTGACTGGTGTTTTTCTCTGTGCAGCTCGCATGTCCGGGCAAAAACTGGCGGTGTTAGAGCCCAGGGTCAGCAGGAGGAATAGAGGAGCAAAGTGTAGGCCGAAACCTGCACTGGTGGCAGCTTTTGGTCGGTTGTGCCAGCGTGGCTTGTGCTGGACACGATGCCGGCTACACAGCAGGGGAACAGCTGGCGTTGCTGAACCCCACTAACACATTGGCTGTTGTTTTTCTCTGTGAAGCTCGCATTTCCGGGCAAAAACTAGCGGTGTTAGAGCCCAGGGTCAGCAGGGGGAGGAGAGGAGCAGAGTGTAGGCCAAAGCCTAGTTGAACCAATTTCAAAGGTAACCTTTAACCCCCCCTCAGTTGTTGCAAGGTACAAGAGCCACACCTTGTGCAGCATTAATGCTGCACAAGTAAAAGGTTGCTCTATTTAGTTTGCTCCTTGCACACGCTGAATAAAACACGTACACTCTTTAGCCCATTATACTGTCAAACAGTAGTGGAGGCGTGACTTGTCTTTTTAAGGAGACGCAGCACAGGTGTCAAAATTTACACCTAGGTGGTGGGCGCAGATTCCTGAGCGTTGTTATTAGCTGTACAGGAGTCTGCGCTATTGTGATCCCTTGGCCATGCGCTGTGAGCGCTGCCTGTCTTCTCACCTCATTTCATGTTGGCCGTTGCGGCTAGCAATGGATATGAATCCCAGGCCCACAGTGTGTTTTTCAAAAAATAACACTGCGTGGCTGGGATTCGTGGCCTTGTGCAGTAAATATGTTTGCCGCTCACACATGTCCTTACACCTGCTTCAGACTGGGCAGCCTCAGCTGATCCCTTATCGCCTACCACGGCCAGGAGGCCGCACAGTCTGAAGAAGGCGGAAGGAGATGAGTTAAGACAGGCGAACATATGCACTGCACATGCCCATCAATCACACCCTCGCAGCCAAAATATATGAAACGAGGGGGGTTGTGTCGGGCAGGGCGGACGCACAGGCACAGGCAGCCAACCAATGATGTCAGAAGACGGGCAGCGCTACCAAGGGGGGTGGTGCGTGTCATTAAAAAGGAAAGTCACACCTCAGGGACATTGTAATGGTCTGTAATGAGACACATATTTTACGTGTTTAATTCTACGTGGGCAAGGATAAAAAAACAGCCACCTTGTACAAATGCAGCAGTACTGCTGTACTAGGTAGCTGTTATACATAGAAACACCTGGGGGGGTGGGGCCAGGTTCCCTTTAATTTCAGTTCATGTGCCTGCGTGGCGTTTGCAGGTCACGTTGCCGGCTACACAGCAGGGGAACAGCTGGAGTTGCTGAACCCCACTAACACATTGGCTGGTGTTTTTCTCTGTGCAGCTAGCACTTCCGGGCAAAAACTAGCGGTGTTTAAGCCCAGGGTCAGCAGGAGGAGGAGAGGAGCAGAGTGTAGGCCGAAGCCTGCACTGGTGGCAGCTTTTGTTCTGTTGTGCCAGCGTGGCTTGTGCTGGACACGTTGCCGACTACACAGCAGGGGAACAGCTGGCGGTGCTGAACCCCTCTGACACATCACCTAGTGTTTTTTCTGTGTAGACAACACTTCCAGGTGGCAACTGACAGTGTTGAAACCCAGGGAATCAAAGAGGAGCAGAGTGTAGGCCGAAGCCTGCAGAGGAGCAAGTTGAAAGGGAACCTTTAAACCCCCCCCCCCAGGCATTTGTTGCTGAAAGAGCCATCTTGTACAGCAGTAATACTGCACATGGAAAATGGTGGCTCCGAAAATTATGCTCCTTGCAAACGCTGAAGTACACACTCATATAATGTGTCCCCTCACACTGTCAAACCGTCCCGGAAGTGGGACTTTCCTTTGTAATGTGACACAGCAAAGCCGTCATTCCAACCCCCTTGGTGCCGTGCGCCACCTCCTCAACGTTGTTTGGTTCTGTCACAGAGCCCGCGCTGTAATGTTATCCCTTGGACATGCACAGTTAGCGGTGCCCGTCTTCTGACATCATGTAGGTGTTAGGCTGGCAGTGCCTGTGCGTCCAAGCTGCCCGAGATCCAACCTTGCAGTGTCATCTAATGTAGTCCCACTGCGGGCCAGGGATCCATGGGCATGCGCAGTGCATATCATCGCCTCTCACTCACCTCCTTCCTGCTTCTTCAGACTGTGCGGCGTCACGGCCGTGGCATGCTATTAGGGATCAGCTGACGCCGCCTAGTCTGAAGAAGCGTGAAGAAGGGGACTGAGAGGCTAGTATATGCACTGCGCATGGCCATGGATACCAGGCCCACTGTGGGATCACATTAGACGACACTGGGAGGTGGGATTTCGGGCAGCGTGGACGCACAGGCGCAGCCAGGACGACAACAAATGATGTCAGAGGACGGGCAGTGCAAACTGTGCATGGCCAAGGGATAACATAACAGCGCAGGGTCCATGTCGGAATCAAACAACGCTAAGGAGCCAGCGCACGGTGGCAAGGGGGTAGCAATGACGGCTGTGCTGCGTCACATTACAAAGGAAAGTCCAACCTCCGGGACGGTTGGACGGTGTGAGGGGACACATTACATGAGTGTGTAGTTCAGCGTTTGCAAGGAGCATAATTTCAAGAGCGACCTTTCCCTTGTGCAGTATTAGTGCTGCACATGGTGGCTCTTTCAGTAACAAACGCCTAGGGGGGGGGGGGGAAGGTCCCCTTACATTTTAGGTGTGCCAGCGTGGCGGTCGCATGACACGTTGCCGGATACACAGCTGGGGATCAGCTGACGTTACTGAACCCCAATAACAGAGGAGCGACTGTTGACTGTGCAGACAGCACTTCCAGGCACCAACTGGCGGTGTTAGAGCCCAGGGACAGCAGGAGGAGCAGATTGGAGGTATTGCCGCACACACAGCTGGGGATCAGCTGACGTTACTGAACCCCAATAACAGAGGAGCGACTGTTAACTGTGCACACAGCACTTCCAGGCACCAACTGGCGGTGTTGGAGCCCAGGGACAGCAGGAGGAGCAGATTGGAGGTATTGCCGCACACACAGCTGGGGATCAGCTGACGTTACTGAACCCCAATAACAGAGGAGTGACTTAACTGTGCACACAGCACTTCCAGGCACCAACTGGCGGTGTTAGAGCCCAGGGTCAGCAGGAGGAGCAGAGGAACAGAGTGTAGGCCGAAGCCTGATTGGAGCAAGTTGAAAGGGAACCTTTAACCCCCCCCAAGACGTTTGTAGCTGAAAGAGCCATCTTGTGCAGCACTAAGGATGCAAAAGGAAAAGGTTGCTCTTTTAATTATGCTCCTTGCAAACACTGAAGTAAACACTAAAAATGTGTCCCCTTATACCGTTCAACCGTCCCGGAGGTGCAAATTTCCATCGTAATGGGACACAGCACAGCTGTCATTCCTATCCCCTTGGTGCCGTGCGCTGCCTCCTCAGCGTTGTTTTAAGCTGTCACGGAGCCTGCGCTGTTCTGTTAGCCCTTGGCCATGCCCAATTAGCGCTGCCTGTCTTCTGACATAATTTGGTGTCAGGCTGTCAGTGCCTGTGCGTCCACGCTGCTCCAGATCCCACCACGCAGTCTCGTCTAACGTAATCCCACTGCGGGCCTTGGATCCATGGGCATGCGCAGTGCATATCATCGCCTCTCACTCACCTCCTTCCTGCTTCTTCAGACTGTGCGGCGTCACGGCCGTGGCATGCTATTAGGGATCAGCTGACGCCGCCTAGTCTGAAGAAGCGTGAAGAAGGGGAGTGAGAGGCTAGTATATGCACTGCGCATGCCCATGGATCCCAGGCCCGCAGTGTGACTCAATCAGAAGACACTGCGAGGCGGGATCTCGGGCAGCGCGGCCGCACAGGCGCAGCCAGCCTGACACCAAATTAAGTCAGAAGACAGGCAGCGCAAATAGGGCATGCCCAAGGGATAACAGAACAGCGCAGGCTCCGTGACAGCTTAAAACAACGCTGAGGAGGCAGCGCATGGCACCAAGGGGGTAGGAATGACGGCTGTGCTGCGTCACATTACGAAGGAAAGTCCCAGCTCCGGGACGGTATAACGGTATCAGTGAACACATTTTATAAGTGTTAAGTTCTGCGTGTGCAAGGAGCTAAACCAAAAGAGCTACCTTTTCCTTGTGCAGCATTACTGCTGCACAAGATGGCTCTTTCAGTAACAAACGACGGGGGGGGGGGGGGGGGGACAGGTTCCCTTACATTTAGGTTGTTGTGCCAGCGTGGCGGTCGCAGGACACATTGCCGGCTACACAGCTGGGGATCAGCTGACGTTACTGAAACCCAATAACACTGGGTCGTATGTTTTTACTGTGCAGCCTGCACTTCTGAGCCGCAACTGGCGGTGTTGGAGCCCAGGAATAGCAGTTCAGGTGGTAGAAAGATGAACACAGCAGGAGACCTGAATGACACCCAATTACTTAATCACGCAGAGGAGTGGCAAATTCCTGCGAGATCCAGGCCTGGTTCATTTTCAGGAAAGTAAGCCGGTCAACGTTATCGGAGGACAGTCGCATGCGACGGTCTGTTAGTACACCACCTGCGGCACTAAAGACACGTTCCGATAAGACACTAGCCGCAGGGCAAGCCAGCACCTCCAATGCATACTGGCTTAGCTCTGGCCATGTATCCAGCTTAGAGACCCAAAACTTGAACGGGGAAGAGCCGTCTGGGAGTACAGTAAGAGGGCAAGCCATGTAGTCTGTCACCATCTGACGGAACCGTTGCCTCCTGCTGACTGGAGCCGCCGGTGATGGTGTAGACATTTGGGGCGGGCACACAAAAGTGTGCCAGAGTTGTGCCATACTGGGCTTGCCTTGGGCAGAGGCACTGCTTCTGCTCCCTCTTTGGGCAGAGCCTCCCCCACTGCCTCGACGCACTGAGCTGCTTTGTAAAGCACTAGCAGCACTCCTCTCAGTTGGACAGGAGAAGATGATGGAATTCACCAGTGTGTCGTGGTACTCCCGCAATTTACGCTCCCGGGTCAACGCTGGGATGAGGTTTTGGACGTTGTCCCGGTAGCGAGGATCGAGGAGGGTGAACACCCAATAATCAGGCATGTTGAGAATGTGGTCGATGCGGCGTTCGTTTCTCAGGCACTGCAGCATGAAATCCACCATGTGCTGCAGAGTGCCAACTGGCCCAGAAACGCTGTCCCCTGCTTGAGACATGATCTCTGCCCGCTCGTCATCACCCCACCCTCGCTGTACACACTGACCACTGGACAATTGTGTCGCTCCCTCCTCTGGACGGAGCTCTTCCTCCTCCATTGACTCCTCCTCATCCTCCTCACAAATTGGCCCCTGCGTACCCCTTTGTGAGGAACCACGTGGGGCTGACTCTCCAGAAGCTGATGGAAAAGGTGACTCCTCATCCTCCACCTCTTCCACAACATCATCCCTTAACCCTTGCAAAGTTTGCTGAAGCAGGCAGATAAGGGGGACAGTCATGCTGACTAGTGCATCATCTGCACTTGCCATCCGCGTGGAATAATCAAAAGGACGCAAAACCTGGCAGACGTCCTTCATAGTGGCCCACTCTGTGGTTGTGAAGTCTGATCGGCGCTGACTGCGACTTCTTTGCGCCTGATGCAGCTGGTACTCCATAACTGCTTGCTGCTGCTCACACAACCGCTCCAACATATGTAACGTGGAATTCCACCGGGTAGGTAGGTCACATATGATGCGGTGTTCCGGAAGGTGGAATCGGCGCTGCAGAGCAGCAATGCGGGATCTGGCCAAGCTGGAACGCCGCAAGTGAGCACACTCTAGGCGGACCTTGTGCAGCAGGGCATCAAGATCCGGATGGTCCCTCAGAAAACTCTGCACAACCAAATTGAGCACATGTGCCAGACATGGGATGTGAGTGAGGTTGCCAAGGGCCAAAGCTGCCACCAGATTTCGGCCATTTTCACACACTACCATGCCTGGCTGGAGATTCGCTGGCAGTAACCACACATCGCTCTCCTGCTTGATGGCATTCCAGAGCTCCTGCGCTGTGTGGCTTCGATGCCCCAATGAAACTAGTTTCAAGACGGCCTGCTGACGTTTGGCCACGGCTGTGCTCATGTCGGTCATAGGTAAACGTTCACGGGTCCATGTGGAGGTGGACTGTGACGGATCCTGCAGAGAGGAATCTGAGGAACTGGTGTAAGAGGAGGAGTCGATGCATACAGACTGGATTCCTGCAATCCTTGGAGTGGGCAGGACACGTCCTGCGCCACTCGCACGATCTGTACCTGGCTCAACAACATTAACCCAATGGGCAGTGAGGGAAACGTATCGCCCCTGTCCATGCTGACTGGTCCACGCATCGGTGGTGAGGTGGACCTTGCTACTGACGGCGTTCAGTAGCGCATGTTTTATGTTTGCCTCAACATGCCTGTGCAGGGCAGGGACAGCCTGCCTGCTGAAGTAAAAGCGGCTGGGCACCTTGTACTGTGGGACTGCCAATGCCATCAAGTCACGGAAGCTGTCAGTCCCCACCAGCCTGAACGAGAGCATTTCCAGGGACAACAGTTTGGCAATGCCTGCATTCAGAGCCTGTGTTCGGGGGTGGTTGGCCGAGAATGCCCGCCTTTTATCCCATGCCTGTACTACCGATGGCTGTAGAATAGACTGGGAGTGTGAGGATGACTGGGAAGGTGGTGCTGTGGGTGGAATTACACAAGGTCTCTGGACAACAGTGCCAGAGGTTCTTCCATGGCGATCCTGGGAGGAAGCCAAACCAGCTGTGCGTGAGCTGGAGGAAGAGGCAACACGAGCTAAAGAGGTGGTAGCTGCCGCTGTTGGTTGGCCTACATCTTCAGTCTGTTTCTGTAACTCCACCGCGTGCCTGGTCCGCACATGTTTCCACATATTTGTGATATTGAGGTTGCTGACATTTTTCCCTCTTTTTACTTTCTGATGACACAGCTTGCATTTGACAAAACAAATGTCATCTGCAACTGTGTCAAAAAAGGACCAGGCACTGCAAGTCTTGGGAGCGCCCTTTTTGGCTTTGGAAAGAGACAGGCTCCTAACGGGTGCCAAAGTGGAGGCTACAGGCT
This sequence comes from Ranitomeya imitator, assembly GCF_032444005.1. NCBI lineage: Eukaryota > Metazoa > Chordata > Amphibia > Anura > Dendrobatidae > Ranitomeya > Ranitomeya imitator. Next base: position 740,129,967 of record NC_091283.1, read on the forward strand.
CCGCAGTCTTCCCCCTCCCTCTCCCTCTTTGGCCCGTAAGGGGAAGCTCTTCCTCAGAGCTGCTCCCACCACCTTCCTGTTCCTCACGCCACGATGGGTCAAGGACCTCATCATCTCCACTACCCTCTGCCACCAACTGCTCCTCCTGGGTAGTCTCGGCAGCACAGTATGCACCAGAAAGCGGCACCTGAGTTTCATCATCAGATGCGTACTGCGCTGTGGTCACCGGAGGCACTGGCCCACCTGCCTCTTCAGAGTCAGAGAGAAAAAGCTGTTGGGCATCACTGCACACTGCCTCTTCTTCCATTTCTCCAATGCTGCTTGGCTGGCCCCCTGTTTCCAAGCCAAGAGATTCTGAGAAGAGAAGTAGAGACGGCTCCTGTCCTGGGCTCTCTGACTGCCTGGCCAATTTGGCAGGTGGTGAAGAGACAGATGGCTGCTCTCCAGTGCTCTGTACCTGAGAGGATGTGGCACAAACTGAAGTCGATGCCGAGGCGTTAGCTGCCATCCACCCGACAACGGCTTCAATTTGGTCTTCACGCAGCAGCGGTGCACGGCGCTCTCCGACAAAGCTGCGCATGAAGGACTGCTCCCTGCTGAAACTGAGTGACGACGAGTCACCTGCGCCCGCAGCAGGCACAGAATCACCACGTCCTCTCCCTGCTCCTCTCCCTGCTCCGCGCCCACGCCCACGTGCCTTACTCCCTGCCCTCTTCATCTTGGTTGACAGATAAAGATAAGCAGAAAAGTACTAAGGCCTTAGTGTGCTTATTCCTGAAATGCTCCTCCTAACAGGTGTAAGAAACACTAATGTTGTAAAGTGTGGACTAAACTTTATTATTTTTCAAATGTGGCCTACACAAGTGTTAAGTTGTGTTTGGTGAACTTTACTTTTTATTTGTGCAGATCGGGCTACAGAGCTAGTTTAAATCACACGGAGACCGTGCAGACAGCCGTAAACGGCGCTGCAAGGCCGAAAATCCCTCCTCTAGGTTATCCTATGTAGTGTTTTTCCACTATTTAGCTGGAGACGGGTGGAAAGACACTAATAGGAATTTTTTTAAAAATTTTTTAAACAGGCTGCACTATTTGAAAAAAAGGAAATTGTTTTTCAAGGTATGAGGCAGTAACGCACCCTGAGCTGAATCCAACCGGCTATAGCTGCACACAGACTACAGGGCGAGCTGCGCTCACACAGAGACCGTGCAGACAGCCGTAAACGGCGCTGCAAGGCCCAATAAACCCCCTCTAGGTTATCCTATGTAGTGTTTTTCCACTATTTAGCTGGAGACGGGTGGAAAAACACTAATAGGAATTTTTTTTTTTAAATTTTAAACAGGCTGCACTATTTGAAAAAAAGGAAAATTTTTCTCAAGGTATGAGCCAGTAACGAACCCTGAGCTGAATCCAACCGGCTATGGCTGCACACAGACTACAGGGCGAGCTGTGCTCACACGGAGACCGTGCAGACAGCCGTAAACGGCGCTGCAAGGCCCAAAAAACCCCCTCTAGGTTATCCTATGTAGTGTTTTTCCACAATTTAGCTGGAGACGGGTGGAAAAACACTAATAGGGAATTTTTTTTTTAATTTTTAAACAGGCTGCACTATTTGAAAAAAAGGAAAATTTTTCTCAAGGTATGAGCCAGTAACGAACCCTGAGCTGAATCCAACTGGCTATGGCTGCACACAGACTACAGGGCGAGCTGGGCTCACACGGAGACCGTGCAGACAGCCGTAAACGGCGCTGCAAGGCCCAAAAACCCCCCTCTAGGTTATCCTATGTAGTGTTTTTCCACAATTTAGCTGGAGACGGGTGGAAAAACACTAATAGGGAATTTTTTTTTTGATTTTTAAACAGGCTGCACTATTTGAAAGAAAGGAAAATTTTTCTCAAGGTATGAGCCAGTAACGAACCCTGAGCTGAATCCAACTGGCTATGGCTGCACACAGACTACAGGGCGAGCTGGGCTCACACGGAGACCGTGCAGACAGCCGTAAACGGCGCTGCAAGGCCCAAAAACCCCCCTCTAGGTTATCCTATGTAGTGTTTTTCCACAATTTAGCTGGAGACTGGTGGAAAAACACTAATAGGAAATTTGAGAAAAAATGTGCAGCAGGCTGCACTATGAGCAAAAAAGGACAACTGTGTGAGGCAGTGTGAACCCCCCCTGAGCTGAATACAACCGGGTATATGGCTGCACACAGACTACAGAGTGAGCTGCACACACACACACAGAGACCTTGCAGAACGCTGTTAAAACAGCGCTGCAAGGCAAGAGCAAGGTGAACAGTGAAGAACACACAGCGTTTTGCTAAATTAGCCTTGGAAAGGAAAATAAAGCAATTAGCTAGCTCAACTGGCCCTCAGTTAGAACACAGCGTCCTGTCCCTAACTGAAATCACAGCAGAGTGAGCGCAAAATGGCGGCAGCGTTTTTTATAGTGCAGAGTGACATCATTTCAGCAGCCAATCACAGCCTTGCCAGTACTTACATGCCCACCATGCTAAACAGGATGTGCCCACACTTCCAATCATTCCTCATTGGCTGCTGCGTTCAGTTTGAATTCTGGGAACTTCCGATTCCGGTATCCGATACGCGGGAAGTATCGGAATTCGGTATCGGAATTCCGATACCGCAAATATCGGCCGATACCCGATACTTGCGGTATCGGAATGCTCAACACTATTCACTATTATAGTTAGGAAAGGTCATGAAAAACAAATTTCCCAGCTTTATAAAAATCCAGCTCCCTCTAACCTTATGACAAAATACAACAGCCAAGGGTTCTTCCAAGCAGCTACCCAGCACTCTGAAAATGGTGTAGGCCCACCATGCAGGAAACAGCTAAAAGAAGATGGCAAAACGTTTTCAAGTTGCCCTTTCCTCAGTTAAAAATGTAATTAAGAAATGACAGTTAACAGGAACAAATTTCAGTGAGAGCTGTTTGCAGGATTGCTAAAGAGGCAAATCAGAAGCCCCTCTTGACTGCAAAAGACCTTCAGAAAGATTCTACAAACTCTGATGTTGTACAATGCTCTACTGTTCAGAGACACCTGCACAAATATGGCCTTCATGGAAGGGTCATCAGAAGAAAACCTCTCATTCATCTTCATCATAAAATTCAGCCTCTGAAGTATGCAAAAGAACTTCTGAACAAGCCTGATGCATTTTGGAAACAAGTCCCATGGACTGATGAGGTAAAAATAGAACTGTTTGACCACAATGATCAAAGATATGTATGAAGAAAAAAGGGCACAGAATTTCAGGAGAAGAACATCTCGCCAACCATTAAGCATTTGAGTGGATCAATTATGTCTTTGGGTTGTGTTGCAGCTATTGGCACTCTGAATATTTCATGGGTAGAGGGAAGAATAGATTCAATGAAATTTCAACAAATTCTTGATAAAAACATAGCACCATTTGAAAAAAAGCTGAAGTTGAAGAGGATGGCTTCTACAAATGGTAAATGAATGATCCTAAACAGCTGAAGGTTTTACAATGGCCCTCACAGTCCCCTGATCTGATATCAACAGCATGCAGGATAACCCAGGAATCATACAGAGCTGGAAGAATTTTCCAAGGAAGAATGGATGAAAATGAAAATTCTCAAACAAGAATTGAAAGACTCTTGGCTGGCTACAAAAAGCTTTTACAAGCTGTGACACTTTCAGAAAGGGTTGCTACTAGGCATTAATCTTGCAGGGTGCCCACATTTTTACATTGGCCCATTTTCCTTTTGTAATTTTTTAAATGTAAAAGATGAAAACATATACATATTTTTTGCCTAAAATACTAAGGAATTGTGTCTTTTTTGTGACTTTTTCTCTCGGTGCTAGAGGTGATCTTACGGAGGTCACCACAATTCATCAACCCAGCTCACAGTGAAATAAGCTGGGAATAGAGAATCAGTGACCTGTGGCAACCTCGATGAGGTCACTGCTAGTCACTGATTCTGCACTCGCAACAGCTCATTCTCCTTTGGTTTTCACCCTGGAAGGTCGTATAATGGCACCATCCAGGTTATAAATCACATATGGATTACAGGGTTGTTTTTTATTCTATTTTGGGTGTTGGGTGAGTATTATTGTTTACTATTTTCTGTTTTTCAAATGGTATGATCACTTCAATGGATTTGACTTAAGGTGAGTGTAACTTTGCTTTTTATTTTTAAATAAAAAAGTAAAACAGTTTGTATTTTTATTTCAAATAAAGAACTTTATTCTGGCTATGTGTTTACCTACGTATGACTAAGGGGTTAGTAATGGAGAGGTGTTTTTTAGATGCTTCTAATAATAATAATAACAATCTTTATTTTTATAGCACCAACATATTCCGCAGTGCTTTAAAGTTAAACAGTTTCAAACACAACAGTCATAAGTAATAACGTTAACAATACAATAATTAAAGCAAAATAAGACAACCCTGCTCGTGAGAGCTTACAATCTATAATGAGGTGGGGGAGTGTTGTGAATTCTGCTTTTGGGCTCCCTCCGGTGGTTGTAGGTGGTAATGCAGTTGTCCCTGGGCTGCAGTCCTAGACAGGTGTATCTGCTGATTGCAATTCTGACTGGGGTATTTAGGTTTGCAGGACTCATTAGTCTTCGCCAGTTGTCAATGCTTCTTGGGAAGTGTTGGACCTCTGGCTTCTCCTGCTTAGCTGCCAATTCAGCAAAGATAAGTGTCTGTTTCTTTTTCTATTGCACACAAGCTGTGTGCTTGTTTTTTTATTGTATTCCTGCTCTGAGTGTTGGAGTCTCTGGAGTTGCAGATATACGTTCCACGTCTTTAGTTAGATGGAGGAATTTTTTGTATAATCTGCTGTGGATATTTTTGGAAGGGTTTTAATACATCTCAGAAGAAGGGAAGAAAGGTGTTGAGCCATTTTTTTTTCTGCAGTCTGCTTTATCTTCTCTTCCCTCTTTATCTCTGGGTGGCTGAGGAGCCTTGTGCTAGCATGAATGTTCAGGAATTAGCTTCTCGTGTAGACCAGCTTGCTGCTAGGGTACAGGGTATTTCTGATTATATTGTTCAGACTCCTGTTTTAGAACCGAAGATTCCTACTCCTGACTTGTTTTTTGGTGACAGGTCCAAATTTTTGAGTTTTAAAAACAACTGTAAACTGTTTTTTTGCTTTGAGACCTTGATCCTCTGGTGATTCCATTCAGCGGGTTAAAATCGTCATCTCCCTGCTGCGTGGTGACCCGCAGGATTGGGCGTTTTCCCTCGAATCTGGGAATCCGGCTTTGCTTAATGTAGACTCCTTTTCTCAGGCTTTAGGATTATTATATGATGAACCTAATTCTGTGGATCAAGCTGAGACGACCTTGTTGGCCCTGTCTCAGGGTCAAGAGACGGCAGAATTGTATTGTCAGAAATTCAGAAAATAGTCTGTGTTGACTAAATGGAATAATGATGCTTTGGCGGCAATTATCAGAAAGGGTGTTTCTGAATCCGTTAAAGATGGTATGGTGGGGTTTCCCACGCCTTCCTGTCTGAGTGATTCTATGTCTCTGGCCATTCAGATTGACCAGCGCTTGCGGGAGCGCAGAACTGTGCGCGCTGTGGCGTTGTCCTCAGAGCAGATTCCTGAGCCAATGCAGTGTGATAGGATTCTGTCTAGAATGGAACGACAAGGATTCAGACATCAGAATAGTTTGTGTTATTATTGTGGCGACGTTTCTCATGTCATTTCAGTCTGCCCTAAGCGGACAAAGAGGATCTCTAGTTCATTTACTATCAGTACTGTACAACCTAAATTTCTGTTATCTGTGTCCTTGATCTGCTCATTGTCATTATTTTCTGTCATGGCGTTTGTTGATTCAGGCGCCGCCTTGAACTTAATAGACTTTGAGTTTGCCAGGCGTTGTGGTTTTCCCTTGCAGCCTTTGCAGAACCCTATTCCTTTAAGGGGCATTGATGCTACACCCTTGGCTAAAAATAAGCCCCAGTTCTGGACACAGGTGACCATGCGCATGGCGCCAGCCCATCAGGAAGATTGTCAATTTCTGGTGTTGCATAATTTGCATGATGCTATCGTGCTGGGTTTTCCGTGGTTGCAGGTACATAATTTTGTGTTAGATTGGAAGTCCATGTCTGTGACTAGTTGGGGTTGTCAGGGGGTTCATAATGATGTTCCTTTGATGTCAATCTCCTCTTCTTCCTCTTCTGAAATTCCAGAGTTTTTGTCTGATTTTGAGGATGTATTCGATGAGCCCAAGTCCAGCTTCCTTCCACCGCACAGGGACTGCGATTTTGCTATTGACTTGATTCCAGGCTGTAAGTTTCCTAAGGGTCAACTTTTCAACCTGTCTGTGCCTGAACATACCGCCATGCGGAGCTATATTAAGGAGTCTTTGGAGAAAGGGCATATTCGGCCATCTTCTTCACCGTTGGGTGCGGGGTTCTTTTTTGTTGCTAAAAAAGATGGTTCCTTGAGACCCTGTATTGATTATCGCCTCTTGAATAAAATCACGGTCAAGTTTCAATACCCTTTACCTCTGCTTACCGATTTGTTTGCTAGGATTAAGGGAGCTAGTTGGTTTACGAAGATTGACCTTCCTGGGGCATATAATCTTGTTCGTATTAAGCAGGGTGATGAATGGAAAACTGCGTTTAACACGCCCGAAGGCCATTTTGAATACCTTGTGATGCCATTCGGGCTCACTAATGCTCCATCTGTTTTTCAGTCCTTCATGCATGATATTTTCCGGACTTATATTGATAAGTTCTTGATTGTATATTTGGACGATATTTTGATTTTTTCCAATGATTGGGAGTCTCATGTGGAACAGGTCAGGATGGTATTTCAGATCTTTCGTGACAATGCCCTGTTTGTGAAAGGGTCTAAGTGTCTCTTTGGGGTGCAGAAGGTTTCTTTTTTGGGCTTTATTTTTTCTCCCTCGTCTATAGAGATGGATCCGGTTATGGTTCAGGCCATTCATGATTGGATTCAGCCCACATCCGTGAAGAGCCTTCAGAAATTTTTGGGTTTTGCAAATTTTTATCGCCGTTTCATTGCTACTTTTTCCAGCATGGTTAAACCCTTGACCGATTTGATGAAGAAAGGCGCTGATGTGGCGAATTGGTCCTCTGCAGCTGTCTCTGCCTTTCAGGAGCTTAAACGTCGATTAACTTCTGCTCCGGTGTTGCGCCAACCGGATGTTTCTCTTCCGTTTCAGGTTGAGGTTGACGCTTCTGAGATTGGGTCAGGGGCCGTTTTGTCTCAGAGGGATCCTGTTGGTTCCTTAATGAAACCGTGTGCCTTCTTTTCCCGTAAGTTTTCGCCTGCTGAACGCAATTATGATGTCAGCAATCGGGAGTTGTTGGCTATGAAGTGGGCGTTTGAGGAGTGGCGACATTGGCTTGAGGGAGCTAAGCACCGTATTGTGGTCTTGACCGATCATAAGAATTTGATTTACCTCGAGTCTGCCAAGCGGCTGAATCCTAGACAGGCTCGATGGTCCTTGTTTTTTTCCCATTTTGATTCCGTGGTCTCGTACCTTCCGGGTTCTAAGAACATTAAGGCTAATGCCCTCTCTAGGAGTTTTTTGCCTGATTCTCCTGAGGTCTTAGAACCGGTCGGTATTCTGAAAGAAGGGGTGGTCCTTTCTGCCATTTCCCCTGATTTACGACGGGTTCTTCAGGAATTTCAGGCTGACAAACCTGACCGCTGTCCTGTGGGGAAACTGTTTGTTCCTGACAGATGGACTAGTAGAGTTATTTCTGAGGTTCACTGTTCCATGTTGGCTGGTCATCCTGGCATTTTTGGTACCAGAGACTTGGTTGGTAGGTCTATTTGGTGGCCTTCTTTGTTGCGTGATGTGCGCTCTTTTGTGCAGTCCTGTGGGACTTGTGCGCGGGCCATGCCTTGTTGTTCCCGTGCTAGTGGGTTGCTTTTGCCATTGCCGGTCCCTGAGAGGCCCTGGACGCATATTTCTATGGATTTTATTTCTGATCTTCCGGTTTCCCAGAGGATGTCGGTTATCTGGGTTGTTTGTGACCGGTTCTCTAAGATGGTTCATTTGGTGCCTTTGCCTAAATTGCCTTCCACTTCGGATTTGGTTCCGTTGTTTTTTCAGCATGTGGTCCATTTGCATGGTATTCCGGAGAATATTGTGTCCAACAGAGGTTCCCAGTTTCTTTCTAGGTTTTGGCGGGCCTTTTGTGCTAGGCTGGGCATTGATTTGTCTTTTTCTTCTGCGTTTCATCCTCAGATAAATCGTCAGACCGAGCGAACTAATCAGACTTTGGAGACTTATTAGAGATGCTTTGTGTCTGCTGATCAGGATGATTGGGTGGCTTTCTTGCCATTGGCTGAGTTTGCCCTTAATAATCGGGCTAGTTCGGCTACTTTGGTTTCGCCTTTCTTTTGTAATTTTGGTTTTCATCCTCGTTTTTCTTCTGGGCAGGTTGAGACTTCTGACTGTCCTGGTGTGGATTCTGTGGTTGACAGGTTGCAGCAGATTTGGGCTCATGTGGTGGACAATTTGGTGTTGTCTCAGGAGGAGGCTCAACGTTTTGCTAACCGTCGTCGGTGTGTTGGTTCCCGGCTTCGGGTTGGGGATCTGGTCTGGTTGTCTTCCCGTCATGTTCCTATGAAGGTTTCTTCTCCTAAGTTTAAGCCTCGGTTTATTGGTCCTTATAGGATTTCTGAGATTATTAATCCGGTGTCTTTTCGACTGGCGCTTCCGGCCTCTTTTGCGATCCATAATGTCTTCCATAGATCTTTATTGCGGAAATATGTGGAGCCCGTTGTTCCCTCTGTTGATCCCCCGGCCCCTGTGTTGGTTGATGGGGAGTTGGAATATGTTGTTGAGAAGATTTTGGATTCCCGCTTTTCGAGGCGGAAGCTTCAGTACCTTGTCAAATGGAAGGGTTATGGCCAGGAGGATAATTCTTGGGTTTTTGCCTCTGATGTCCATGCCGCTGATTTGGTTCGTGCCTTTCATCTGGCTCATCCTGATCGGCATGTGGGCTCTGGTGAGGGTTTGGTGACCCCTCCTCAAGGGGGGGTACTGTTGTGAATTCCGCTTTTGGGCTCCCTCCGCTGGTTGTAGGTGGTAATGCAGTTGTCCCTGGGCTGCAGTCCTGGACAGGTGTATCTGCTGATTGCAATTCTGACTGGGGTATTTAGGTTTGCAGGACTCATTAGTCCTTGCCAGTTGTCAATGTTTCTTGGGAAGTGTTGGACCTCTGTCTGGCTTCTCCTGCTTAGCTGCCAATTCAGCAAAGATAAGTGTCTGTTTCTTTTTCTATTGCACACAAGCTGTGTGCTTGTTTTTTGATTGTATTCCTGCTCTGAGTGTTGGAGTCTCTGGAGTTGCAGATATATGTTCCACGTCTTTAGTTAGATGGAAGAATTTTTTGTATAATCTGCTGTTAATATTTTTGGAAGGGTTTTAATACTGACCGCACAGTACTCTGTCCTATCCTTTCCTATTTTAGCTAGAGTGGCCCCTTGTGCTAAATCCTGTTTTCTGCCTGTGTGTCTTTCCTCTCCTACTCACAGCCAATATTTGTGGGGGGCTGCCTATCCTTTGGGGTTCTGCTCTGAGGCAAGGTAGAATTCCTATTTCCATCTATAGGGGTATTTAGTCCTCCAGCTGTGACGAGGTGTCTAGGGTTTGTTAGGTACACCCCACGGCTACTTCTAGTTGCGGTGTTAAGATCAGGATTTGCGGTCAGTATAGTTACCACCTTCTCCAGTGAAAGTTTTCATGCTGCTCCAAGGTCACCGGATCATAACAGGGGAGATACAAAGCACAGGTTTGTATTTACAATGATGTATTTACAATGATGCTCCAGCCATCTTCAGGGGATGGGGGATAGATGGAGATAGTGAATGGGCTACACACACAAACATAAAATGTCTTTGATTACTGAATGTAATAGGCCGCTCTGAACAAATGTGTTTTGAGCGAGCGCCTAAAACTATGCAAATTGTGGATGGTCCTAATATCTTGGGGTAGAGCATTCCAGAGGATTGGCGCAGCATGGGAGAAGTCTTGGAGTCGGGAGTGGGAGGTACGGATTAGGGCAGAGGTTAGTCGAAAGTCATTTGCAGAGCGCAGCGGTCAGTTAGGCCGATAGACAGAAATGAGGGAGGAGATGCATGGGGGTGCCGGTTCTCTATTACTAATCCATGAGCTAAATGTCACCTGGCAATACAAAGGTGACATCAACCCCACAAATATTACCCGACTTGCCACAGCCACAAGGCAAATGGGGAGAAATGGGCAAATTGTCAGAATTAGAGCATTTTGCGCCTTTCCTGGAGAGACTGCAGGTTGCAATTTTTAGTCTGGGGGCCCAATATCCATGGCTCCTTACCAGCCTGAGAATACCAAGCCCCAGCTTTCTGATTTAGTTTGACTGGTTGTCAAAAATAGGGGAATCCACATCATTTTTTAACTATTTATTTACATAACTTGCTAATATAAAGCTGACAGATGGGGATTCAAGCCTGCATCTGTCAGCTTTACCTGCGCTGGTTGTCACAAATAGAGGGGAACACATGCTATTTTTATTTATTTATTTATTGCGCAGGATACAGCTGTTGAACACTCCTATCAGCTGGCACCTGCTCTCTTTGTTATCAGCAACAGCCGGTGTAGGCTCATGGGAGCAGTACTGCTGGCTTAAGCTGTCAAATAACAACATGGAACTAGGGTTGAGCGAAACGGGTCAAACATTTTCAAAAGTCGCTGACTTTTGGCGAAGTCGAGTTTCATGAAACCCGATCCGACCCCTGTGCGTGGTCGGCCATGCGGTACGCGACTTTCGCGCCAAAGTCGCGTTTCAATGACGCGAAAAGCGCCATTTCTCAGCCAATGAAGGTAAACGCAGAGTGTGGGCAGCGTGATGACATAGGTCCTGGTCCCCACCATCTTAGAGAAGGGCATTGCAGTGATTGGCTTGCTGTCTGCGGCGTCACAGGGGCTATAAAGGGGAGTTCCCGCCGACCGCCATGTTACTGCTGCTGATCTGAGCTTAGGGAGAGGTTGCTGCCGCTTCGTCAGAAGCAGGGATAGCGTTAGGCAGGGTCCATTAACCACAAAACCGCTTGTGCTGTAGCGATTTCCACTGCCCAACACCACCTTCGGTGTGCAGGGACAGTGGAAGCTCCTTTTTTTTTTTTTTTCCTCAGCGCTGTAGCTCACTGGGCTGCCCTAGAAGGCTCCCTGATAGCTGCATTGCTGTGTGTACGCCGCTGTGCAAACCAACTGCTTTTTTCAAAGCACAAATCCTCTTGTTCCTTCCTTTCTGCACAGCTATCTTGTTTGTTTGTTTTATTTAATTTGTGCATCAGTCCACTCCTTATTGCTGCCTGCCATACCTGGCTGAGATTACTGCAGGGAGATAGTAATTGAAGGACAGTTCCTTTTTTTTTTTTTTTTTTTTGTGGGAGATTAAGATTGACATTTCTGCTAGAGTGCCATCTCTGTCTGTGTCATCTCTCACTCAGTGGGCCATAGAAAGCCTATTTATTTTTTTGCTTGATTTGGGTTCCAAAATCTACCAGAAAAAATCACAACATCAATCAGTGGGAGAAAAATATTGGCCTCAGGGCTTGTGTGCCACTCCTTACTCCTGTGTGTGCCATCTCTCACTCAGTGGGCCATAGAAAGCCTATTAATTTTTTTGCTTGATTTGGGTTCTAAATTCTACCTGAAAAAATCAATAAATCAATCAGTGGGAGATTAATATTGGCCTTTGGGCTTGTGTGCCAGTCCTAAGCGTGCCATCTCTCTCTCTCTCAGATAGTGGGCCATAGAAAGCCTATTTTTTTATTATTTTATTGGGTTTATAAATTTTCCCTGGAAAAAAAAAAAAAGTGGGAGATTAATATTGGCCTCTGGGCTTGTGTGCCAGTCCTGAGCGTGCCATCTCTCTCACAAATAGTGGGCCATAGAAAGCCTATTTATTTTTTTGGTTGATTTGGGTTCATAATTCTACCTGAAAAAATCAATCAATCAATCAGTGGGAGATTAATATTGGCCTTTGGGCTTGTGTGCCAGTCCTAAGCGTGCCATCTCTCTCTCTCAGATAGTGGGCCATAGAAAGCCTATTTATTATTATTTTTTTTATTGGGTTTATAAATTTTCCCTGGAAAAAAAAAAAAGGGGAGATTAATATTGGCCTCTGGGCTTGTGTGCCAGTCCTAAGCGTGCCATCTCTCTCTCTCTCAGATAGTGGGCCATAGAAAGCCTATTTTTTTATTATTTTATTGGGTTTATAAATTTTCCCTGGAAAAAAAAAAAAGTGGGAGATTAATATTGGCCTCTGGGCTTGTGTGCCAGTCCTGAGCGTGCCATCTCTCTCACAAATAGTGGGCCATAGAAAGCCTATTTATTTTTTGGGTTGATTTGGGTTCCTAATTCTACCTGAAAAAATCAATCAATCAATCAGTGGGAGAAAAATATTGGCCTCTGGGCTTGTGTGCCACTCCTTACTCCTGTGTGTGCCATCTCTCACTCAGTGGGCCATAGAAAGCCTATTAATTTTTTGGCTTGATTTGGGTTCCAAAATCTACCTGAAAAAAATCACTAAATCAATCAGTGGGAGATTAATATTGGCCTCTGGGCTTGTGTGCCACTCCTGACTCCTGTGTGCGTCCTCTCTCACTCAGTGGGCCCTACAAAGCCTTTTTTTTTTTTTTTTTTCCTAAATTCTCCCTGAAACAATCATTTCATTCTATTTGTTTTATAAATTCTTCTGTAAAAAATATTTTTTTTTTTAATTTTTTTTTTCTGAAGTCTCCCTTTTAAAAAAAACAAACACAAATCAGTGGGAGATAAATATTTACATTTGCGCTTCAGTGACAGTCCTGCGTGTGTGCCATCTCATTTGTTGCCAACAACAACAGAGTGTGTAACATTGTGGCTGATTTTCGTTGTGGTCTAACCCACCTGTAAAGGGGTAGCTAAATCATACTGAAGTTATAGCTCACCGTGTAAGTTGTGTGACAGCAACAAATACCGTTCGTTTGTTAACGTTTTTAAAACAATGAGGAAGTCTGGTGGAAGAGGTCGTGGCCGGGGGCGTTCATTGTCAGCTGGTAATGAGGGTAGTGGTAGTCGTGGAGCATCAGCTGGTCGTGGGAAAAAAAATATTGCACCTAAGTCTGGAGCTGTGGAGCCAGGTTCGTCGTCTGGCTACACAAGGCCTCGAACGCTCCCTTTTCTGGGAGTAGGAAAACCGCTTTTAAAGCTGGAGCAGCAAGAGCAAGTTTTGGCTTATCTTGCTGACTCAGCCTCTAGCTCTTTTGCCTCCTCTCGTGAAACTGGTAAATGTCAAAGCAGCGCGTCGTTAGTGGATGTTCACGGTCAGGGACAAGTCGCTTCCTTGTCCTCTTCAGCAAAAACAACAACAGAGAAGAATGCAGCAGGCGACACAACGGGTTACTCCATGGAGCTCTTTACACATACCGTCCCTGGCTTAGAAAGTGAAGCAGTTAACAGTCCATGCCCATTACAAGTTGAATCTGACATGGAGTGCACTGATGCACAGCCACAGCCAGACTACTATCCTGGTCCTTTGACTCAGACCACAACATTGCCATCGCAGGGTGCTGATCAAGAATCAGACCCTGATGAGACTATGTTGCCCCATCACGAACGCTATACCACCGACCGCCACGGTGACACAGACGAAGTTGCACACGAGCTACAAGAAGAGGTAATAGATGACCCAGTTCTTGACCCCGATTGGCAGCCATTGGGGGAACAGGGTGCAGGCGGCAGCAGTTCTGAAGCGGAGGAGGAGGGCCGCAGCAGGCATCAACATCGCAACAGGTTCCATCTGCCGGGCCCGTATCTTGCCCAAAACGCGTGGCAAAGCTAAAACCTGTTGGAGGACAGCGTGGCCATCCGGTTAAAGCTCAGTCTGCAATGCCTGAAAAGGTATCCGATGCTAGAAAGAGTGCAGTCTGGCATTTTTTTAAACAACATCCAATTGATCAGCGCAAAGTCATCTGTCAAAAATGTTCAACTACCTTAAGCAGAGGACAGAATCTGAAAAGTCTCAATACAAGTTGCATGCATAGACATTTAACCACCATGCATTTGCAAGCCTGGACTAACTACCAAACGTCCCTTAAGGTTGTAGCACCCTCGGCCAATGAAGCTAGTCAGCAACGCAACATCCCTTCCGGCAGTGTAGGGCCACCATTTTCCGCACCACCTGCAGTATCTGTGCAGGTTTCTTTGCCAGGCCAAAGCCGTCAGGGTCAGGGAATCACCAGTTTCGTAGTAGGAAACACTGCATCTAGGGCACCGGTGGCAACAATACCATCTCCCACCGTCTCTCAGTCTGCCATGTCCACCGGCACCCCCGCTAGTTCCACGATCTCCAGCTCTCCAGTCCAGCTCACCCTACATGAGACTATGGTTAGAAAAAGGAAGTACTTAGCCTCGCATCCGCGTACACAGGGTTTGAACGCACACATAGCTAGACTAATCTCGTTAGAGATGATGCCCTACCGGTTAGTTGAAAGCGAAGCTTTCAAAGCCCTGATGGACTACGCTGTACCACGCTACGAGCTACCCAGTCGACACTTTTTTTCCAGAAAAGCCATCCCAGCCCTCCACCAGCATGTTAAAGAGCGCATCGTCCATGCACTCAGGCAATCTGTGAGCACAAAGGTGCACCTGACAACAGATGCATGGACGAGTAGGCATGGCCAGGGACGTTACGTGTCCATCACGGCACACTGGTTAAATGTGGTGGATGCAGGGTCCACAGGGGACAGCAAGTTTGGGACAGTTCTGCCTAGCCCACGGTCTAGGAAACAATTGGCTGTAGCCGTTCGCACCCCCTCCTCCTCCTCTTCGTCCTCCTGCAGAAGCGAGAGCTCGTCCACAGACCGCAGTCGCACAACCACTCCATCCGCAGCTGCCACTGTTGCACACCAGGTCTCCCATTATGGGGCAGCTACTGGCAAACGTCAGCAGGCTGTATTGGCTATGAAGTGTTTGGGCGACAACAGACACACCGCGGAAGTTCTGTCCGAGTTCTTGCAGAAAGAAACGCAGTCGTGGCTGGGCACTGTAGATCTTGAGGCAGGCAAGGTAGTGAGTGATAACGGAAGGAATTTCATGGCTGCCATCTCCCTTTCCCAACTGAAACACATTCCTTGCCTGGCTCACACCTTAAACCTGGTGGTGCAGTGCTTCCTGAAAAGTTATCCGGGGTTATCCGACCTGCTCCTCAAAGTGCGTGGACTTTGCTCACATATCCGCCGTTCGCCCGTACACTCCAGCCGTATGCAGACCTATCAGCGTTCTTTGAACCTTCCCCAGCATCGCCTAATCATAGACGTTGCAACAAGGTGGAACTCAACACTGCACATGCTTCAGAGACTGTGTGAACAGAGGCGGGCTGTTATGTTTTTGTGGGAGGATACACATACACGGGCAGGCAGTAGGATGGCAGACATGGAGTTGTCAGGTGTGCAGTGGTCGAAGATTCAAGACATGTGTCAAGTCCTTCAGTGTTTTGAGGAATGCACACGGCTGGTTAGTGCAGACAACGCCATAATAAGCATGAGCATCCCCCTAATGCGTCTGCTGATGCAAAGTTTGACGCACATAAAGGATCAGGCGTCTGCAGCTGAGGAAGAGGAAAGCCTTGATGACAGTCAGCCATTGTCTGGCCAGGGCAGTGTACAGGACGAGGTAGCGGGCGAAGAGGAGGAGGAGGACGAGGAGGATGATGGGGATGATTATATTTTTAATGAGGAAGCTTTTCCGGGGCCACTGGAAATTGGTGGCGCGGCAAGGCCGGGTTCTGGTTTTTTGAGGGACACAAGTGACGTGGATTTGCCTGAAACTGCCCCTCAACCAAGCACAACCGCAGATTTGAGAACTGGAACTTTGGCCCACATGGCGGATTATGCCTTACGTATCCTCAAAAGGGACACACGCATAACTAAAATGATGAATGATGACGATTACTGGTTGGCCTGCCTCCTTGATCCTCGCTATAAAGGCAAATTGCAAAATATAATGCCACATGAGAACTTGGAACTAATATTAGCAACCAAACAATCAACTCTTGTTGACCGTTTGCTTCTGGCATTCCCTGCACACAGCGCCCGTGATCGTTCTCACACGAGCTGCAGGGGCCAGCAGACCAGAGGAGTTAGAGGGGCAGAATTCAGAAGTGGCGTTGGCCAGAGGGGTTTTCTGACCAGGTTGTGGAGTGATTTTGCTATGACCGCAGACAGGACAGGTACTGCAGCATCAATTCAAAGTGACAGGAGACAACATTTGTCCAGTATGGTTACAAACTATTTTTCATCCCTTATCGATGTTCTCCCTCAACCGTCATTCCCATTTGATTACTGGGCATCAAAATTAGACACCTGGCCAGAATTGGCAGAATATGCATTGCAGGAGCTTGCTTGCCCGGCAGCTAGTGTCCTATCAGAAAGAGTATTCAGTGCTGCAGGTTCAATACTAACAGAAAAAAGGACTCGTCTGGCTACCCAAAATGTAGATGATCTAACCTTCATTAAAATGAACCACAACTGGATTTCGAAATCTTTTGCCCCACCTTGCCCGGCTGACACCTAGCTTTCCTATGAAAAGGTCTTGCCTGTGGACTATTCTGAATGCCTTTTCCAATCTCGTAATTTTCAGCACCTGATTGTCCAGCATACGACATGTTTACACCTCACTAAATGGCCAAACTCCCCACACGGGGCCGTGGTATCGACACTTGGCGACAGCACCCGTGAGAGTGCAGTTTGTCTGAAGAGGTGGGTGAGCCCGCTTTTGGTCGACGGCACTGCCACTGGGTCCCTCCTAGTACAATAAAGTGTCTCTGGCGGTGGTGGTGCGCACCCAACGTCAGACACACCGTTGTAATATGAGGGGCCCTGGGCCTGTACCGCCGGCCACAAGACAGTTTCCCCCCACCCCAGCTCAAACAGTGCTCTACCACTTGCAAAATTATCTCACAGCTCCACCAATGTTTAGTCTATGCGCTGACATCCTTCAATGCCTGCCACTGACAATACCATTGTATTGACATTTTTGTTATGTTAGGCCTTCGATGCCTGTCTGTGGTCACTCCTTCCACTAGGCCTCCACTGACCACACCACTGCTGCCCGTGTACCCCTGTAACCAATTTAAAATTGCCTACAGCCATGTGTTATTATTTTAGGCCTTCGATGCCTGTCTGCGGTCACTCCTTCCACTAGGCCTCCACTGACCACACCACTGCTGCCCGTGTACCCCTGGAACCAATTTAAAATTGCCTACAGCCATGTGTTATTATTTTAGGCCTTCGATGCCTGTCTGCGGTCACTCCTTCCACTAGGCCTCCACTGACCACACCACTGCTGTCCGTGTACCCCTGGAACCAATTTAAAATTGCCTACAGCCATGTGTTATTATTTTAGGCCTTCGATGCCTGTCTGCAGTCACTCCTTCCACTAGGCCTCCACTGACCACACCACTGCTGCCCGTGTACCCCTGGAACCAATTTAAAATTGCCTACAGCCAGCCCAATTTTTTTATTTTAGGCCTTCGATGCCTGTCTGCGGTCCATTCTTTCAACTACTACTACACTGACCAGGTCACTGCTGCCCGTGTACCCCTGGAACCAATTTAAAATTGCCTACAGCCATGTGTTATTATTTTAGGCCTTCGATGCCTGTCTGCGGTCACTCCTTCCACTAGGCCTCCACTGACCACACCACTGCTGCCCGTGTACCCCTGGAACCAATTTAAAATTGCCTACAGCCATGTGTTATTATTTTAGGCCTTCGATGCCTGTCTGCGGTCACTCCTTCCACTAGGCCTCCACTGACCACATCACTGCTGCCCGTGTACCCCTGGAACCAATTTAAAATTGCCTACAGCCAGCCTAATTTTTTTATTTTAGGCCTTCGATGCCTGTCTGCGGTCCATTCTTTCAACTACTACTACACTGACCAGGTCACTGCTGCCCGTGTACCCCTGGAACCAATTTAAAATTGCCTACAGCCATGTGTTATTATTTTAGGCCTTCGATGCCTGTCTGCGGTCACTCCTTCCACTAGGCCTCCACTGACCACACCACTGCTGCCCGTGTACCCCTGGAACCAATTTAAAATTGCCTACAGCCATGTGTTATTATTTTAGGCCTTCGATGCCTGTCTGCGGTCACTCCTTCCACTAGGCCTCCACTGACCACACCACTGCTGCCCGTGTACCCCTGGAACCAATTTAAAATTGCCTACAGCCAGCCCAATTTTTTTATTTTAGGCCTTCGATGCCTGTCTGCGGTCCATTCTTTCAACTACTACTACACTGACCAGGGCACTGCTGCCCGTGTACCCCTGGAACCAACATCAGAAAATATAAAAATAAGTATTTTGCTTACAAAAAAGAAAATACTGGAGAGATATCAAATGCAGACATTTTAACATTAAAAACAAACACACAACTAAAATCTGGTACAGTACTAAAAATGGCCACCAGCTACAATTACTTTCTCCTGCAAGTAGTTAACTCAAAGGTTTTTTAAATTGAAAACACACATATGGCATCCACCGAGTGTTGTCCTGTCGCGTCTTCTTTATATTATTGCCGAGAAGATGCAAAACAATGAAAATAATAAAATCATTAATTACCAAAATAATAGAGAAAGTCAACACCACATTGCAAATAAACATTCATTCCAAATAAAGAAGCAGGGCGCGTCCGAGGGTGAGTATATACCTAATAAGAATATAATCACCCTCGGACGCGCAATGCTTATTTCCAACAGCCTTCCTTCCTAAGAATCAGCCCTTCCGTGGTGTAGAGAGAGGGTGTGTTACACTCCAAGGTGTTCCCCAGGTTGCCTTTCCTGAGCTTCGATCTTCCGGCTCTCGTTTAGTAGTTCTTGGAAACTACACTGCATTAGGCCTTCAAATTGGGTATGGGGTGTAGAGAGAGGGTGTGTTACACTCCAAGGTGTTCCCCAGGTTGCCTTTCCTGAGCTTCGATATTCCGGCTCTCGTTTAGTAGTTGTTGGAAACTACACTGCATTAGGCCTACAAATTGGGTATGGGGGAAACATTGGCGCATCTGCGGTCCCTCCTTCCTCTAGGCCTCCACTGACCTGTCTACTGCTGCCCGTGTTCCCCTGGAACCAATTTTAAATTGCCTACAGGCAGCCCAATTTATTATGTTAGGGCTTCGAAGCCTGTCTGCGGTCCCTCCTTCCACTAGGCCTCCACTGACCTGTCTACTGCTGCCCGTGTACCCCTTGAACCAACATCATAAAATAAAAAAAAAAGTATTTTGCTTATAAAAAAGAAAATACTGGTGAGATATCAAATGCAGACATTTTAACATTAAAAACAAACACACAACTAAAATCTGGTACAGTACTAAAAATGGCCACCAGCTACAATTACTTTCTCCTGCAAGTAGTTAACTGAAAGGTTTTTTAAATTGAAAACACACATATGGCATCCACCGAGTGTTGTCCTGTCGCGTCTTCTTTATATTATTGCCGAGAAGATGCAAAACAATGAAAATAATAAAATCATTAATTACCAAAATAATAGAGAAAGTCAACACCACATTGCAAATAAACATTCATTCCAAATAAAGAAGCAGGGCGCGTCCGAGGGTGAGTATATACCTAATAAGAATATAATCACCCTCGGACGCGCAATGCTTATTTCCAACAGCCTTCCTTCCTAAGAATCAGCCCTTCCGTGGTGTAGAGAGACGTTGTGTTACACTCCAAGGTGTTCCCCAGGTTGCCTTTCCTGAGCTTCGATCTTCCGGCTCTCGTTTAGTAGTTGTTGGAAGCTACGCTGCATTAGGCCTTCAAATTGGGTATGGGGTGTAGAGAGATGGTGTGTTCCACTCCAAGGTGTTCCCCAGGTTGCCTTTCCTGAGCTTCGATCTTCTGGCTCTCGTTTAGTAGTTCTTGGAAACTACGCTGCATTAGGCCTTCAAATTGGGTATGGGGTGTAGAGAGAGGGTGTGTTACACTCCAAGGTGTTCCCCAGGTTGCCTTTCCTGAGCTTCGATCTTCCGGCTCTCGTTTAGTAGTTGTTGGAAACTACGCTGCATTAGGCCTTCAAATTGGGTATGGGGTGTAGAGAGATGGTGTGTTCCACTCCAAGGTGTTCCCCAGGTTGCCTTTCCTGAGCTTCGATCTTCCGGCTCTCGTTTAGTAGTTCTTGGAAACTACACTGCATTAGGCCTTCAAATTGGGTATGGGGTGTAGAGAGAGGGTGTGTTACACTCCAAGGTGTTCCCCAGGTTGCCTTTCCTGAGCTTCGATCTTCATGCTCTCGTTTAGTAGTTGTCGGAAACTACGCTGCATTAGGCCTACAAATTGGGTATGGGGTGTAGAGAGAGGATTTGTTACACTCCAAGGTGTTCCCCAGGTTGCCTTTCCTGAGCTTCGATCTTCCGGCTCTCGTTTAGTAGTTGTTGGAAACTACGCTGCATTAGGCCTTCAAATTGGGTATGGGGTGTAGCGAGAGGGTGTGTTACACTCCAAGGTGTTCCCCAGGTTGCCTTTCCTGAGCTTCGATCTTCCGGCTCTCGTTTAGTAGTTCTTGGAAACTACACTGCATTAGGCCTTCAAATTGGGTATGGGGTGTAGAGAGAGGGTGTGTTACACTCCAAGGTGTTCCCCAGGTTGCCTTTCCTGAGCTTCGATCTTCCGGCTCTCGTTTAGTAGTTCTTGGAAACTACACTGCATTAGGCCTACAAATTGGGTATGGGGTGGAGAGAGATGGTGTGTTACACTCCAAGGTGTTCCCCAGGTTTCCTTGCCATTGCTTCGGTCTTCCGACTCTCGTTTAGTAGTTGTAGAAAAGTACACTGCATTAGGCCTACAAAATGGGTATGGGGTGGAGAGAGATGGTGTGTTACACTCCAAGGTGTTCCCCAGGTTGCCTTTCCTGAGCTTCTATCTTCAGGCTCTCATTAAATTGTGGTTAAATGGAACAACTGCATTTGGCGTACTAGTTGGTTTGGGGCCTACTATCGGTGTCTGCCACTCCTTGCTGTTCTCCTGGTTTCCTGTCCTGAAATTCCATTTTCAGGCTCTCGTTAAGTAGTTGTTAATGTTAGACTGCATTTGGCCTACTAGTTGGGTTGGGGCCTACTATCGGTGTCTGCCACTCCTTGCTGTTCTCCTCCACTGAACAAAGCTGTGCCGCCTGTTTACTACGGTTGCCAATTTTGAACTGCATTTCGACTACTTACTGATTTGGCCCTACTCTCTGTGTCAGCCTCTCATTCCAGTTGTCCTCCACTGCAATGCCCCCTGGTTATTCCTGTGTTACCAATTTTGAACTGCATTTAGCCCAGTTTATTCTTTGGGCCTATATCTGTGTTTCCACTTCATCGTGCCCATTGCCCAGCCAGTGATAGATGAGTCTGCTGGTACATTGACCCATAACGCAACATTCCCCGTGCATGCTACACAACAACATTGTGACCCTGCTGAAAGTCAGGTTGCTCTTCCCGCATACCATACCACCTTACACGGGGACAAAGAGGAAGGTGCAGATGAAAGTGCAGGTTCCTTCATCAGGTGGGGGGAGGAATACTAGTTGGCGACGTCACTGGCACAGGGCCTCTCATAGTACGCAAAAGTGTTGCTGCCGGTGGGAGGCGCCCCCGCCGTGCAAACACACCGCTGTACTTTGAGGGGCCCTGTGCCAGTGCCAATGCCAACAAGTGGGCCCCCCCTGCTTGCTCAGGATCACAGCACTTGCAAAGTTGAAATACTTACCTCTCCCTGCTCCACTGCCGTGACGTGGTCCAGATTTCCTGGGCCCACTAATTACTTGAACCAGCCCTACCCCACACAATTTTAGCCAAATGACCCCCAATTTCAAATGCCTTCCAATTATTATAAGGTAAATTACGCTTGACAAGCTTCATTAAGAAGAATGGATGGTTTTGACATTAAAATGGGCACTCTAGGTGTTTTCCTGGCCCCCACTCACTGCCGACTATGCTGCCCCATTGACTTGCATTGGGTTTCGTGTTTCGGTCGATCCCGACTTTACGTCATAATCGGCCGATTTCACTCGACCCGACTTTTGAGATAGTCGGGTTTCGCGAAACCCGGCTCGACTCTAAAAAGGTCAAGGTCGCTCAACTCTACATGGAACCGCTACTCTCTGACTGATTGTAATAATCTTACTGCCAATCAGAACTGCCAGTGTTTCTCACACTGTTATGAAGATGACAGCATGAGAAACACCCAATTTTGGGGGTGCCAAACCTAAACAGCAATATGACTTCCTGGAGAAGTCCATGTTTGGGGACCATGCCCACAAACAGTAGACACCAGCCAAACTTTATCGCCACAGTGGAGAACCTCTCTCTTTGTCTGCATGAGATTTCATCCTGGACACGGCCTTATGCGGTCCCAATATTTTTTTAAACCTCCATACAGACATCCCCAAGTCTCTACACAGCGAGCTCTGCCCTAGGACATTCAGAACTAATCCCAGAAAACTCACCAAAATGTGGATGAAAACCATAATTACAGAAAAATGGAAAAGTTCCTGTATACTGATTTTCTGAATTGTTAATGACAAACTCAGCGAGAGCTAGAATCTAAGACTAGTCCTCCTGCCGAGCTTCCACAAAGATCTTTAACATTTTTTCCAAAGATTCATTTGTCCTCTCAGTCTGACAGTTTGTTTCAGGGTGGTAAGCACATGAAAATGACAAGTCAATCCCCACTTTACTACAAAAGGCTGTCCAGAATTTGGAGACACATTGCACTACCATATCAAACAATGTTAAGAGGGATCTCATGTAACCTCAAAATATGAGAAATAAACAACCTGGAGAGTTTATCTGCATTAGGTAATCCTGGCATAGGAACAAAATGAGTTTGTTTGCTGAATCAATTAACTATCACACATATAGCAGTTTTCCCACCAGGCCGAAGCAAATCCATGATGAAATCCATGGTCAGATAGTCCATGGACTTTCTAGAATTGGCAACAGAGCCAAATACCCTGCCAACAGGTTATGACAGGCTTTAGAGCGTGCACAGACTTCACAAGCAGATCCAAAATCTTTAATATCATTATGAATGGACGCAGGGCCGTATTTAGAGTTTCTGCTGCCCTAGTCACTTTTAGTGCTGCCTCCCCCATTGGTGAGTATGACACTATCGGCAGTGACTTTGGCAATAATCACTGATGTGAAAGTAGCCTTTTGCAGCAGATACGGCAGTTTTTCCACATCTGCTGTGTAACGGATCACTTACGGCAATACTGCGTTCGGCCTCATTCATTCCCTATGGGACTTGCGGACATGTGCGGCACTTGCGGTTTTGCCGTGATCCGGCAAAAGCGGTACTTGCAGCAATGGAAAAAAACACTGCCAGCAGTGTTTTTTGCATCACCGCAAGGGCAAAACCACAAGTGCCGCACATGTCCGCAAGTAGCCATCACCAGCTGTCCCTGCACCTTCCTAGCTCATCCCTAACCATCCCTCTCTGACCTAAAACTACACTATAAAGCTTTAGGCAAACAATTTATTAACTGACATATTCCTATGATAATGAGGGCTCCAGGCTATGGCGAACACAGGGCCGGGCAGTCTCCGGGTCTCCATTCTCTCGCTGTGCACACCCTCAGTCCCTGCCTCACTGCCTGTGCACAGACATCCCTCCACCGGACCTGGTAATCACCCCTCGCAGTGGCATACCGGCAGAGGTGTATCTAGGGTTTCTGGCACCAGGGGCAATAATTCATTTTGGTGCCCTCCCCCCCACAGGACATATGCGATTTGCACACTTAGTCATATACCGACGAGTTCCTCTCCCTAATGCTCTCAATGATCAGTGAAAAACAGAGAAGCAGAAGAGAAGCTCGTCGTCACAGGACCACAAGTGTGAAAGTCGCATATGAGTGAAGTGTCCATGTGACAACTACTGGAACCTGCAGAGCTGAATCCTGACATCACAGGCTTCTGAATTCTCCCAACTAAAGCACTGCACACTTTTAGGATTCTCCCTTGCCGGTGGACAGTCATGTCAGCACAAGTATGTGATTTGTATACTTCTGGCCACATTCTGACTAGACGTGCCCGGCCTCGCTCAGTTCATTTTAATTGATGGAGGCCACATATGTCTAGTCAGCATGTGACCGCATTAATGTAAATCCCCAGCATGAGAGAATCCTGACAGCGTGCAGTGTGCACTGTGAGAATTCAGAAGTCTGTAGTCACAAAGAATGACTGCAGACGCATCACAAAATTGGACATCCCCTTTAATGCTCCTAACATAAATAAAAACATGAGAGTTAGTCAGTATCACAAATAACATTTACATCCAGGGACCTGATAGATGAAGTTGCCCATGATGAGTTTTCTCATCCACAGCCGTCTCTGCAGACTTCCATCTTCTTAGCTCTTTTGCAGAAAATCTACTCATGACGCCCTTAAAGATACGAGTGTCATTATAATGCTCCTGAATAAAAAATTGCCCCCACTACATTGTCTGCACAAAATATGACCCCCACACTGTCCCTCTTATAGTACATGCTGTGAATTCACACTGACCTCTCCTTTCCATACCGGCCCCCTCTTCACACTGTCCACTCACACTATGTCCCCCCTATAGGGCCCAGTATGTGTACTGTACTCTCTCATCTTACCCCCCCTCCTTGGAATACTGTCCCCTCCTGGCTGTGCCCTTACACTGTCCCTCCATGCTACATCCCCATTACTCAGTTTCTATTCTGTGCCCACTCACTTTTCTGCCCCCATACTGTCTCCTCACACTATTCCCCTCCCTCCTCATACTGTTTCCTCTCACATCCCCCTGTTCACCATCCTGTCTCCTCATATATTTACCCCCTCACTTTCTATACTGCCTGCTCTCCTGGCTCCCCATACTTTGCACGCATCCTATCACCCTCACTCCCCATACTCTGTCCACATCCATTTTTCACATCGCTGCTCATACTGTGTCCACACACATTTCCTCTTTCGCTCCCCATACTGTCTGCACCCATCCCGCATATTGTTTCCTCATATATGCCCCCCATTCCCCCATAATGTTTCCTCATACATGTCCCCCATCCTCCCATTGTATATGCATGGCTCGGATCCCCATCTTGTATGCATGGCTAGGTTCCCCCATCCTCCCATCTTGTATGCATGGCTTGGCTCCCCCATCCTCCCATCTTGAATGCATGGCTCGGCTCCCCCATTCTGTCACCCTGTATGCATGGCTCGGTTCCCCCATCCTCCCACCCTGTATGCATGGCTCCTCCATCCTCCCACCCTGTGTGCACGGCTCCCCATCCTCCCACCCTGTGTGCACGGCTCTCCCATCCTCCCACCCTGTGTGCAAGGCTCCCCCATCCTCCCACCCTGTGTGAACGGCTCCCCCATCCTCCCACCCTGTGTGCACAGCTCCCCCATCTTCCCACCCTGTGCGCATGGCTCCCCCATCCTCCCACACTGTGTGCACGGCTCCCCCATCCTCCCACCCTGTGTGCACGGCTCCCCCATCCTCCCATCCTGTGTGCACGGCTCCCCCATCCTCCCACCCTGTGTGCAAGGCTCCCCCATCCTCCTCCCCTGTCATACTCACCTTTCTCTCACCGCGCGGCGCAGAACTTCCAGGCATCTCTGCAGCGTCTTCCTTCCTGTATGAGCGGTCACGTGGTATCGCTCATTAAAGTGATAAATATGCGTCCATATTCATCACCTTAATGAGCGGTACCACATGACCGCTGAGGACAAGATGAGCTGCCGGCGCTGAGACGGAGTAGCAGTAGGCACCGCTGGAGGAGGGTGAGTATGAAGTCTTCAGGGAGGGAAGGCGGGCGCTTGACCCTGGACTTTATAAAAAAAACCTTGCTCAAGTGTGCCCCCCCGCATCCTGCTGCCCTAGGCACGTGCCCTCAAGTGCCTAGTGGCAAATACGGCCCTGTATGGACGACAACCAAAAAGGTCTAGCAATGGCTTTCTTTGTAGCAGTAACTCCAGTATGACCATTCAAGATGGAATCGTGAAACTCATGTAACAGATGCAATCTTAAGTGTATAGGCACAAATAATTTGGATTGTGGAATAGTGGAAGGAGCCAATATATGGACTTAACGGATCTCCTTTTCCAACTACGAGGTGACCATAGAAACCACAATTACCTGAGGAAGAATGGAGGCTCTAGAGAAGAAAATGAATCGAAACTGTGTGATAATGCGTCAGGTTTCACATTCTTAGACCCTGGCTTGAATATGTTAGAGAAATTAAACTTAGAGAAAAACAAGGACAATCCTGGCTGTCTAGGGTTAATTGTTAAGCTAATTCATTGTAAGTGTTAGGGGTCGAGTTCCCGCCTCTGCACAGGGGGAATCTCTGGCCATCTCTGCTGCGGTCTCCCATTCTTCTCCTGCTGCAGTGGAGTCTGCTCAGCGGAGACATCGGTCCCAGTGTTTTGCTCAGTCTGACTCTGTGCAAAGGGTTACTGCTGCCTTTCCAGCTTCTGCCATTGTAGCCAGTACTGGGCAGCGGCAAGCAGACTTTTTGAGACTACGTCCTGCTTTTCCCCTTCTGAGCATGCCCAGGGTAAGATCTCTCGTTGGAGATCAAGGGTCACATGCTTATATACTGCAGCTAATCCCATTGGTCCTCTAGGAAGATCCTGAAGGTGCTCAACTTCTGTGGCAGCCTCCCATTGGTCCTTCTGGGAAGGTCCTGTACTTGCTTCAGCTATAAAAGGTTTGCACGACCGCACGGCCATGCGCTAGTATCAATCCAAGTTATGTGATTTGTGCCAGTGTGGTTATGTGTGATTGTATTCAGGGAAACCGGCTGAAATAAGCCCCTAGAATACCGGCACCTCCTGTGAGGATATTGTATGATTGTATTCAGTGACCCGGCTGAAATAAGCCCGTAGAATACCGGCACCTCCGGTGAGGAGATTGTGTGCTTGCATGACCACTGACTGCTATCAGTTCAGCAGTTAGCTTGTGCTCCTTTGTCTAACAGGGTGCAGTGCTTTCCTTTCATGGCTACTCTGTGAAGTAACACATTTAGCCTATACTGCCAAATAGTGCCACCATTCACTAGCAGCAGGTTGCTCCTGCACGGTGGACCCGGGCTGCGAACGCACCAATAATAATAAACATCTATAATTACTCGGTGCGTTCCACTAGCCCTAACAGAATACTAGCGCCAGGGTCCGGCTAGTAAATGGTGGATGATCAGCATCTACAGCGGTACATCCAGCAAATGGAGGGTAGGTTGGCGGCTCTAGAATGCACAACCTCAGCTGTGGATGTTACCACAGTCACTGTTCAGGCTGCGAGTGTAGCTGTATCCAGTTTGTCCTCTGCTACCCCTGCTCTGACTTTATCCTGTCTCCCGCTTCCAGACAAGTTTGCTGGTGACAGTAAGCTATGTCTGGGATTCATGAGTCAGTGCTCCATACATCTAGAGCTGCTGGCTTAACGTTTTCCTACGAAATGGGCGAAAGTGAGATTTATTTTATCCCTTTTGTCGGGCAGGGCGCTGGAGTGGGCAACACCGCTGTGGGAGAGTGATGATCGTGTGGTGCAGAGTGCTCCTCTCTTCCTGGACGCTCTGAAACAGGTCTTTTTAGGACCTAGTGTCATCCACGATACCACGCTCCAAATGTTGGCCATAACACAGGGTTTGTCCATAGTCAGCTAGTTCGCCGTCCAATTCCGGACTCGGGCCTCTGAGCTGGAGTGGCAAGATAAAGTCCTTATTCCAGTGTTCTGGAAAGGACTGGCAGACCATGTGAAGGACACCTTGGCCACCAGGAAGATTTCCGCCACACTGGAGGAGCTCATTTCAATATCTACCCGCATTGACCTCCGTTTTAACGAGTGGAAGTTAGAGCGGACCCAGTGTAGGCAGAGGTTTCGGCTGGCTCCCACCTCCGCCAGACCTCTAGAATCTTCCGTTCAGGTGTCTGACTCCCATGAGGCCATGGAAGTTTCTCGAGCGGGACCAAAGTCTTGGATTGCTCGAGTACCCGTGGTTTGTAAAATTTGGCAACAGCTAGGACATTATACCAATAAATGTCCACGGCGGTCGGGAAAACGATCGCGTCTAGTAACCATTGGAGGAGGTTCACTAGACACAGTGGCATTTTCCTCCAAGCTGTCCTTTAAATGGACAATCATGTTAGGCTCATCCACTCTAACAGTCGAGCAGTGTGTGGACTCTGGAGCAGAGGGGAATTTCATATCCTCTGCTTTTGCTCTGCGCCATGCAATAGCTCTGGTGATGCTCGCCAAACCGGTGACTGTTAGAGTAGTGAATGGGTCAACTCTTCCCTCACAAATCACACACCAGACTGTCCCTTTCACGTTATCCATGTCCCCTTCCCACCAGGAGATTATTTCCCTTCTTGTCCTTCCCGAGGGAATGGACGAGATTCTGCTGGGAATGCCCTGGCTCCGTTTCCAATACTCACATATTGAATGCACCTCAGGGAGGATATTGGGTTGGAGTGAATTATGTAAGGGGAGATGTGTGAGGGAGTGCGTTCAGGTTTCCACTACCAAGATACCCGCAGATCTTTTTTCCCTTCCCAAGTGTTATTGGTCCTATGCAGACGTGTTCTCCAAAAAGGCTGCGGAGACCCTTCCGCCTCACCGCCCCTATGACTGTCCTATTGATCTCATGTCTGGAGCAGAACCTCCTCAAAGACGGGTCTATCCCCGCTCTCTCCCAGAAACGGAGGTTATGTCCCAATACATCCAGGAGAATTTGGCAAGAGGGTTCATTAGGAAGTCAGTGTCACCTGCAGGGGCGGGGTTCTTCTTCGTGCAGAAGAAGAACGGAGAATTACGTCCATGCATAGATTACAGTGGTCTTAAAGCCATTACCGTTAAGAATAAGTACCCGTTGCCCTGATTTCTGAGCTCTTCGACAGGCTATTCACCAAATTAGATCTGCGGGGTGCTTATAGCCTGATTTGCATCCGTGAGGGGGATGAATGGAAGACGGCTTTTAATACCAGGGAATGGCACTATGAGTATCTGGTGATGCCCTTCAGGCTCTGTAGTGCCCCAGCCGTTTTCTAAGACTTTGTTAACGATATCTTCCAGGATATGCTCTCCACCCTGGTCGTAGTCTATCTGGATGATATTTTCATCTTCTCTCCAGATATTGACTCCCACCGGAGAGATGTTGGCAGAGTGTTGGACCTCTTATGGGCAAATTCCCTCTATGAAAAGTTGGAGAAGTGTATGTTTGAGGAGGAGTCTTTACCTTTCCTGGGCTATATCACCTCCACCCAGGGATTGGCTATGGATCCTGCCAAACTACAGGATGTGATGGACTGGCAAGAACCCCATTCTCTTAAAGAGGTGCAGCGCTTTATGGGGTTCACTAATTACTAATGCCAGTTCATTCCCCACTTCTCAACTTTGGTAGCTCCCTTGGTAGCCCTCACCAAGAAGGGAGGAAATCCCAAATTGTGGTCTGAGGAGGTCTCCAAGGCTTTCTCTTCTATTAAGTCTCATTTTGCTAGCACTCCCATCCTACATCATCTCGATGTTGATAAACCATTTATAATGGAGGTGGATGCCTCATCCGTTGCTGCTGGAGCAGTCCTCTTCCAAAAGGATGCCCAAGATCGGAAGCATCTTTGCTTCTTCTTCTCCAAGACGTTCACACCAGCAGAGAGGAATTATCCCATCAGGGACAGGGAGATACTAGCAATGAAGTTGGCCTTCTTGGAGTGGAGACATCTTTTGGAGGGGGCTCGCTTTCCCTTTCAAGTCTTCACGGACCACAAAAATTTGGTTTATTTACAAACAGCCCAGCGGCTAAATTCTCATCAGGCCAGATGGTCCTTGTTCTTCTCCTGGTTCCACTTCACCCTCCATTAACTCACTGGGGAGCAGAACATTCGTGCTGACGCCCTCTCTCACTCCGTTGTGCCTTCTGAGGAGGAGGAAGGGGAGCCTTGGCTTATTATCCCTTCTGAAAGCCTGAGAACCGTAGCTCCGGTTTCGCTAGAGTCAGTGCCTCCGGCAAGACTTTTGTACATATTAACTTGCGACCGGAGGTTCTCTCTTGGGTTCATTCGTCCAGGGTGGGTGGACATTTTGGGACAAAGCGGACATCTGAGCTGCTGGCGAATTGATGGCCGCATATGGTCCGTGACATCGGAGATTATATTCAGGCGTGTGTCTCCTGCGCCAAAAATAAGCCTCCTCGACAACAGTCAGCTGGGTTACTTTATCCCTTGCTGGTGGCAGACAGGCCCTGGGAGATGGTCGGGATGGACTTTGTGGTGAGCTTACCCAAGTCTTGTGGCTGTACCATCATTTGGGTTATCACCGATCATTTTTGTAAAATGGTGCACTTGGTGCCGCTTCCACGGCTACCTTCTGCACGGGTCTTGGCAGCCTTGTTCATAAAACACATCTTCCGCCTACACGGTATGCTGGACAAAACTGTCAGTGATCGGGGTCCCCATTTTGTGTCTCGGTTCTGGAGAGAGCTTTGTCGTCTTCTCAGCATTGAGTTGAATCTCTCTTCTCAATGCTCAGGAAGGATATAATGGAACTAGAGAGAGTACAAAGGAGGGCAACAAAATTAATAAAGGGGATGGGAGAACTACAATACCCAGATAGATTAGCGAAATTAGGATTATTTAGTCTAGAAAAAAGATGACTGAGGGGCGATCTAATAACCATGTATAAGTATATAAGGGGACAATACAAATATCTCGCTGAGGATCTGTTTATACCAAGGAAGGTGACGGGCGCAAGGGGGCATTCTTTGCGTCTGGAGGAGAGAAGGATTTTCCACCAACATAGAAGAGGATTCTTTACTGTTAGGGCAGTGAGAATCTGGAATTGCTTGCCGGAGGAGGTGGTGATGGCGAACTCAGTCGAGGAGTTCAAGAGAGGCCTGGATGTCTTCCTGGAGCAGAACAATATTGTATCATACAATTATTAGGTTCTGTAGAAGGACGTAGATCTGGGGATTTATTATGATGGAATATAGGCTGAACTGGATGGACAAATGTCTTTTTTCGGCCTTACTAACTATATTACTATGTTACTATGTTACTATGTTCTGCATATCATCCCAAGACGAATGGGTTGGTAGAGAGGGCCATCCAGACCTTGGTCACATATCTGCAAATTTTGTCTCAGCCAGGCAGGATGACTGGGCATCCTTGCTATCATGGGCAGAGTTTGCACTGAACAACGCCGTAGCCGACTCCACTGGACAGACCCCATTCCTCCTAAGCTATGGTCAGCATCCGCGGGTACCTGTGCCTATGCCCGTGTCTTCCGCCGACTCCAGGGGGGCAGACTGGGCTGTGGAGGCACAGGACATGTGGGACCACACTCAGGATGCCATTCGGGCCTCCAAGGAGAGAATGAGGTCCTCCGACGATGCACATCGGCACCCCGCTCTGACCTTTGCATCCTGGTGACTTAGTGTGGCTCTCCGCCCGTAACATCAGGCTGCGAGATGAGTCCACAAAATTTGCACCTCGCTACTTGGGCCCTTCCAAGGTGCTCGAACAGGTTAACCCTGTGGTCTACCGTTTAGCCCTTCCGCCACGCCTGGGTATCACCAACACCTTTCATGTGTCCCTCTTGAAACCCATATACATGTCCCGGTTTTCTGAGTCATCTGCCGGGACATTGGGTTTGTCCACGGACGATTACGAGGTGAACGCTATTTTGGGGTGCAAGGTGGTACGTGGCAAAAAATTTTATTTGGTGGACTGGAAGGGTTATGGTACTGAGGACAGGTCCTGGGAGCCTGCTGAGCACATTCAAGCTCCGCAGCTCATTGCTGTCTTCGAGGGTGGCGGGGTCCAGGGGGGGGGTAATGTTGGGGTCAAGTTCCCGCCTCTGCACTGGGGGAATCTCAGGCCATCTCCGCTGCGGTCTCCCATTCTTTTCCTGCCGCAGTGGAATCTGCTCAGCAGAGAAGTTGGTCCCAGCGTCTCACTCAATCTGACTCTGTGCAAAGGGTTACTGCTGCCTTTCCAGCTTCTGCCATTGTAGCCAGTACTGGGCAGCGGCGAGCAGATGTTTTTGGGACTAACTCCTGCTTTTCCCCTTCTGAGCATGCCCAGGGTAAGATCTCTCGTTGGAGATCAAGGGTCACATGCTTAGATACTGCAGCTAATCCCATTAGTCCTCTAGGAAAGTCCTGAAGGTGCTCAACTTCTGTGGCAGCCTCCCATTGGTCCTTCTGGGAAGGTCCTGTACTTGCTGCAGTTATAAAAGGTTCGCTTGACCACACAGCCATGCGCTAGTATCAATTCGGCAGTTAGCTTGTGCTCCAGTGAGTCTAACAGGGTGCAGTGCTTTCCTTTCACGGCTACTCTGAAGTAACAGAGCTAGCCTATACCGCCAAATAGTGCCACCATTCACTAGCAACAGGTTCCTCCTGCACGGTGGACCCCGGGCTGCGAACGCACCAATAATAATAAACATCTATATTTACTCGGTGCGTTCCGCTAGCCCTAACAGTAAGCTACTGTAGATGTTTATGATCAGTGACCACAGTAACTTGGTGTACCGCCCCCTCCTAAAATGCCTTCATTCCTCAAAAGCCAATTTAATACCAAGTAACTCACGATCCCCAACATCATAATTTCTCTCCGCAGACGAGAATTTTTTAGATAAAAAAGTGCACGGACACCAGTTAGTCAGAGTTTTGGCCCCTGTAATAAAACAGCGCTTACCCTGACATCCGAAACATCCACCTCAACAATGATTCTTGAAAATAAGGTTGGATCAGACCAGGATAAACTTTAAAAAAATACTCTTTTAATTTTTTAAAAGCCCTGATAGCATCTGACAACCAAGCCTTGAAATTATTCCCTTTACGTGTAAGGTCAGTACGTGTTTTAGCAATCTGAGAAAAACCCTTGCTAAATTTCCAAAAATAGTTTGTGAATCCCCCCAAAAATTGCAAAGCTTTAAGATTAAGATTTGGAACTATCAATATTGGCCTGCATCTTTCCAGGGTCCATCTTAAATCCTTCTACTGACAAGCTAAATCCCACGAATGAAATTTTCTTAACAGAAAAATCACATTTCTCTAATTTTGGTAACAAAGAGATCTCGCTCAACTTTTGTAATACCACATGGACATGTTCCTGGTGAGAGTCCAAATTTGGTGAGAAAATTAGAATATAATTCAGGTAAATCACAACAAATCTTCCAGTGCAATCAGAGAAAATATCATTCATAAAATTTTGAGAAACAGCAGGTGCATTGAATATCTCAAATAGCAAGACAGGATTTTCAAAAAGATGCTGACGTTAAGAACGTTGTTTTCTACTAATCATGCTACTAGATGCATATCATATTGTAAGTTCCACTAAGATCAAGTTTAGAAAACCACTTAGACTCCAGAAGCTGGTTATATAGGTTGAATATTGGTGGAATTGAGTAACTATTTTTAAACGTGCTGTTGTTTATTTCTCAGAAATCGAGTCAAGGATGGGGACCTCCATCTTTCATTTTGCAAATAAAAATCTAGCAGCTTTCCTTAACATATTGTTTCATAGAGGTCCCTTCAGGTCCAGACAAATTGTAAAGGTGAACTTTAGATAATTTGGCATTGGGGACAAGATTAATAGCACATTTATAAAGACGATAAACACATCGCCGATGTCCTTCAGTTACCCCAGCAGACCCTTTAGACTAGCAGAGTATATTTGTACATACTTTAGAAATTTCTTGTAACAATTGGGGCTCCCTTTAACAATTTCCTTCTGACTCCAATCAATAGCATCATTGTGAAGAAAATGCCATGGAAGCCCCAATACCAACCCAGCAGGTATATTATAAAAAAAAACAGGAGATGCATTCAGAGTAAATTGCTCCCACCATTACCCTCTTGACCAAATTCTGCATTAACAGAGTCTTGTCAGTGGTGAAAATTTGAATGGGCATTTAAAAACTAACTGTTCCTAATCCTAACTTTAGAACCAGTCCTGAATTAATGCAATGACATTAACAGCAGACCTGCAGTTAAGGAATAACAATACTAATATCACCTGGTTCTTGAAGGATAACACTGTATTAGCAGTACTTTATCAGAGGAAGAAAAAGGCACCCGGTAGTCTGGGTGACCTCCTCGGCCATCACCTAGACTCATACATTCTCCCAACAGTTTGGTTGCCTGAGGATGAGTTTGGTAATTCTTGAGAAAATGTCCAGTGAGACCACAGTACAGAAAGAGTCCAAGATATTGTCTACATTTTTTTTTCACACCACGAAGACTAACCTCCAATGGCTCCACCTCTGATAAACAGACCTGCTCCGGGGAAATCTAATAGGCAGCCTTCTGTTCAACACTTCTTTTACAGATTCTATGGTCCATTCGTATAGTCTGGGCCATGGCCTAAAGCAGAGAACACAAGGCATAATGAAGGATCAGACTGTCCTTTAAAGTCTCGGAAAGACCTTTGTGACACTGGCATCTGAGAGCTGAATCATTCCAAAGAACTTCAGCGGACCATTGCTAGAACTCAGTGCAGTAGTTCATGCTCTTTGCCTCTGTATCCCGGATCCTGTTGGGTTCGTCATAGATCTGACCTAAAGCATTAAAAAAAAGCATCAGCAAAAGACCATTATGAGGCTTGTGGGGACAAGGTAAAGGCTCAGGTCTGATGACCCCCTCGCAGTAGTGACATGATTACTCCCACCCGCTGGTACTCATCCCCTGACTACTGGGGGACACAGGGTAAAATTTAATATACAGCTCTCCCTGAATGCTCTAAACTGTTTTTTATCTCCTGAAAATTGATCAGGGAGGGCCATCACAGATTCAGGAGGAACCAACTGTACATCGGAGGGTACTGACGTCACAGTCACTGTGTGAACAGAATCCATACTGGCCAAAAAAGACATATTTAAGGCAGGCCATAATTTGATGCTGTCACTTCTCACAGACAAGCCGTTAGTCAGGAAAGTCAAGGAGTCCAAGGTCAATAGCCAGGAGGGTACGTCATAAACAGAGGGAATAGACAAAAGTGTAGAAATGTCTGAGGTGGAAATTCAAGGAGGATAGATAGATCAGACCAAAGGGGTTAAACAAACAGATGGTCAGAACAAGGTGCAAGGTCAGGCACTGGTAAATCATCAAGCCAAGCACTAAGCACAGAGAAAACAAAACACACTGAGCTGAAGCTACAGCTGACAGCTATCTGAGACTGCCAGCTCAGTTAAGTAGCTGAGTAATCAAGGGATCATGGAGCACCTGGTGAGAGCTAAACACCTCCCAGTCTCAGATTGGATGGCCAAGATATCAATCAAAACAAAGATAGCTCAGCACACACCTTAAAGGGAACCTGTCACCCCAAAAATCGCGGGTGAGGTAAGCCCACCGGCATCAGGGGCTTATCTACAGCATTCTGTAATGCTGTAGATAAGCCCCCGATGTTACCTGAAAAAGGAGAAAAAGACGTTATATTATACTCACCCAGGGGCGGTCCCGCTGCTGGTCAGGTCGGATGGGCTTCTCCGGTCCGCTGCGGCGCCTCCCATCTTCTTTCCATGACGTCCTCTCCTGATCTTCAGCCACGGCTCCGGCGCAGGCGTACTTTGCTCTGCCCTGTTGAGGGCAGACAAAGTACTGCAGTGCGCAGGCGCCGGGCCTCTGACCTTTCTGGCGCCTGCGCACTGCAGTACTATCCTCTGCCCTCAAGAGGGCAGAGCAAAGTACGCCTGCGCCAGAGCCGTGGCTGAAGATCAGAAGAAGACGTCATGGAAAGAAGATAGGAGGTGCCGCAGCGGACCGGAGACGCCCATCCGACCTGACCAGCAGCGGGACCGCCCCTGGGTGAGTATAATCTGACGTCTTTTTCTCCTTTTTCAGGTAACATCGGGGGCTTATCTACAGCATTACAGAACGCTGTAGATAAGCCCCTGATGCCGGTGGGCTTACCTCACCCGTGATTTTCGGGGTGACAGGTTCCCTTTAACTGGACCTGTTGACTGAGCTGTCAATCATTGCACAGCCAGCTGAGCATGCCCCAGCACAAGACTGGATAACAGATATGTCAATCACTGCATTCAAAGACACACTGAGGGGTTCTCAAAGCCATCAACACCATCCACCACCAGGAGCTCCAATAAACACCAGATAGCCACTTAGCTATGCCCCTTCCTGGGCAGGTCCGATCCTGTGGCACAAATCCACTTGAACAACTTTTGGGCATAACAGTTTGCTTGGCCACGGGCCCTGCTGATTCCCAGGCCTCTCTGCTCTCAGATCTGTATCGCCAGCTGAGGTACCAGCGAGAGAGCCAGGAAAAAATGTTGTTCCATTTGATAACACTAGATGCCTGATTGCAAGTCCTGACGTCAGTTGCGTCTGTCCAACTTGCAGAACTTACAGCTGAATCTTATCTCTCTGGTGTGGAACCCATCATGTCTTCTATGGGGATCTGAAGCAGTGCGGTGGGTTCCTGGAGCAGTGCATGCTGCACTATGACTATTTTGGCCAGCAGTTTTCCTCCGATCGGGTCAAGGTTGGATTCCTGATATCCTTCCTAGTAGGAGATGTCTTAGCATAACTACACCCTATGAGAAAAAGGTGCTCATATCACCTCGGACCTGCAGGCCTTACTGGTGGCCTTCCTAAGGGTTTTCGATGAGTTGAACCAGGAATCTTTTGCAAAAACTTTACTTCCCAGCTCCTGGGAGCAGACAAGAAGGACGATTCATGTGAGGAAACCATTTTGTCTGCCTTTCATTTCCCCCTCCATGCAACGACGCTGGCATACTCACTCTTCCAGCCCAGCTGCCTGGTCCCCATCTGCTGACATGCCTTCCTTGTGGCGTTCCAAGTCTGCTCCCCATTTCTTAACATATAAAACGTTCACTGCCTCTTAGGGAATCCTCAAGCAATGAGTTTAGTCATTAGTGAGGGTGGTGTCCTACCAGTGCAGTTGTTCGGTCCCCTGGTCCCGCTGCGGCCAGTTCCTGAATGTTGTCCCCTGGTGGTTAGTCCTATTTCCAAGTTCCCTGGTTCCAGGGCCCTAGTGCCTGACCATTGTTCCCTGGTCCCAGTGCAGCTAGTCCTGTTCCTGAAGTTCCTGGGTCCTGATGCGGCCAGAGACTGAATATTGTCTCCTGGTATGGCCAGTCCTGAATCCAAAGTACCCTGGCCCCAGAGCGGCCAGTGTCCTGTTCCCAAAGTCCCCTGGTTCCAGTGCAGCCTGTGTCTGAACATTGTAGTTAGAAACACGTGTGCACAACCGTATGAGGTGCACGGGTAGGTTCCCAAACCGTAATCAGCAAATAATACAAAACCCAGCACTCAACTTTGTGGTGTGAAGAAACGAAAGATTTATTATCCCAAATCAGAAAACGTTTCGGTCCTACAGCATAATTAAAAACCATAATTGGGAAAACATAAATAAAACTGTGAACAAAAGTAACCAAAGTATATACAACATATGCAACATCCTATGCATATGACTATGGCGAAAATGATGGTGGGTGGATACTAGTGGTATAAGAGAGTGACCTATGTCGTGGCAAAGTGGTAGTACAGTGGTGGAGTTTTACATACCATTTACTGGGACAATGTATAGATTCAAGTGGCTATATGGCCTGCCTGGGAGGTGGGACATAAATCATAGTGAGAGAGTGTACTGAGGTACTATAAACGAGAAGACAAAAGAAGCAGGAGTGTATGGACACCTACCCGGAGGTTGCTACCAATATAGTATTGGATATCCAGAGAGAAAAGTTACAGCCTAGAAGAAATAGAACATCTATGACGGACCCTGATAGAGTTACATACTGGAGAGACGCTGAAGAGTGTAGCATGTAATTACCTATATGGGTGCTGTCATCGCGGCGTCCACCGCTGATTAGCAGGTGAGGAGAGAGGGCCGTGGGGCTGTTTATATAGTGGCAGAGACTGGGAGGACGCCAGCTGTGAGCATGAGAGCAGTGCTAAACCGCCCAGGAAGTGGGCGGAGTTAGGCAGAAGTGACCTGCCAGGAAGAGCAGGTCACATGGACGGTGGTGTGCGGGCGCCATCTTGGAGGTGGCAGTGCTAAAAAGTAGATAGACTGTGCCTGACCACAGCCGCCAATGTGCGATACATAGGGCTATAAGGGCGGCTGGAGTTCGCATGTCCAGACGCTTGCATCGGGTATGATAGGCTATGTGTGCGGTGATTTATACACTACCTGGAAAAAAGACTGTAATGCGCATGTCTGTAACTGCCTGCATTAAGCTGTGTGGAAAAAAAGTGCGCAATGAAAATACTGCAAATAAATGAAAATGAGCCTGTTAAAAATGAAAGAAGGCTAATTAGCAAACGCCAGGCAGGAGTAAATTAACCGCATGTACATGTACCCGAATACAGGGATACTATAATGCCCATCAGGGACCACGGGAAGGTTGTAGTGCAGTTGTAAGGTTAAAGATGGCCGAGGAGAGGTATGTGTAACCGTCATAGAAAGAGGGTATATATAAACTGAAGCAGATTGGAAAAAAGGTATAAGGACCAAGATGCACCAACATACCGGCAGGCCAATGGTAGAAAGGATGGAAAAATGACAGCCGTCAGAGGAGAGAGCAGTAGTGGAAGTGTTTTGACCGATGACAAGAACAGTACTGAGATGGTGTTGATAACACATAACAATAATAGCTGTAACAGGGGGACGTGAGTATCCTGAGCATAGTAATGACAAGTGGGTGGAACTGTGCTCGTGATCCATTATGCCGACAATTCAATATAGACGACTCTAAAAAAACAGAGAAAAGCGAGTTAGTAACAAAGTAGGGTAATATTGATATACATCATATGAACGCCATCAGCTCATAGTCCCGATTCAAGCCTTTCGGAGAGAGGGTTTCCAGAGTATGGATCCAGAAAGCCTCCTTCTTTTTGAGCAAAGTGATCCTATCACCACCCCGCCTTGGGGGTGGTACATAATCAATGACCTGGTATTTTAATTGGGAAACAGAGTGTCCTTGAGTGTGAAAGTGGTATGGGATGGGAAGGAGTAGGTTGCTACAACGGATGGTCGATTTATGTTTTGAAATCCTATCCCTGACCGGTTGTGTAGTTTCCCCTATGTAAAGTAAGCCACACGGGCATTTGATAAGGTACACTACATAGGTGGAGTCGCAGGTGAAGAAGTTCTTGATATGAAATGTTTTGCCAGATCTGGGGTGTTGGAACGTGTTCCCCTTTTGTATGTTATTGCATTGTGCGCAATGAAGGCACGGAAAGGTGCCAGTCTTTGGTCGTGAGAGGAAGATCTGTCGACGTGGGTCCTTAGGCCCAATGTCAGCTTTGACCAGATTGTCCCTTAAGTTGGGGGGTCTCCTGAAGCATGGTAAAAAGGGCTCCTTAAATTCTGGTATGTCAGGGTGGGCTGTAGAAAGGAGATGCCAGTGTCTCCTGATGGTTTTGTGAAGAATGAAGGAGAAGGGGTGATATGCATGCACGAAGGGAATGCGTTTTTCTGTGTTCCTCCTGGATATTCGGGGTGGAGGGTCCCTAGACCGTGCCAGTATTGCCGAGGGATAACCCCTCTTAAGAAATTTTGTGGTCATACCCTGGAGACGTTCCTCACAGAGTATTGGATCCGGGACTATGCGTTTGACCCGTTGGTATTGTGATATAGGAATCGAGCGTTTCGTGGATGGTGGGTGGAAGCTCTGGTAGTGTAGCAAGCTATTCCTGTCCGTTGGATTAGAGTATAGATCAGTAGTAAGTAGGCCCGCTGAATCTTTGAGCACCATAGTGTCTAGAAAATTAATGGCGTTCTGGTCATGACTGATAGTGAATTTGATGCCTGCCACTATATAAACAGCCCCACGGCCCTCTCTCCTCACCTGCTAATCAGCGGTGGACGCCGCGATGACAGCACCCATATAGGTAATTACATGCTACACTCTTCAGCGTCTCTCCAGTATGTAACTCTATCAGGGTCCGTCATAGATGTTCTATTTCTTCTAGGCTGTAACTTTTCTCTCTGGATATCCAATACTATATTGGTAGCAACCTCCGGGTAGGTGTCCATACACTCCTGCTTCTTTTGTCTTCTCGTTTATAGTACCTCAGTACACTCTCTCACTATGATTTATGTTCCACCTCCCAGGCAGGCCATATAGCCACTTGAATCTATACATTGTCCCAGTAAACGGTATGTAAAACTCCACCACTGTACTACCACTTTGCCACGACATAGGTCACTCTCTTATACCACTAGTATCCACCCACCATCATTTTCGCCATAGTCATATGCATAGGATGTTGCATATGTTGTATATACTTTGGTTACTTTTGTTCACAGTTTTATTTATGTTTTCCCAATTATGGTTTTTAATTATGCTGTATTGTATGTACATACTTATTTCAGTTACTGATGAAGGTCCAGCTGTGGGATCGAAACGTTTTCTGATTTGGGATAATAAATCTTTCGTTTCTTCACACCACAAAGTTGAGTGCTGGGTTTTGTATTATTTGCTGATTACGGTTTGGGAACCTACCCGTGCACCTCATACGGTTGTGCACACGTGTTTCTAACTACGTTGTCTACCCTTACGTGTGGCACACCTTTATGGCTATGACCTCCAATACTTTTTCATACAATAATGAAGAGTGTTCTTCTATTCTGGCACAGTTCACTCTCTCCTGTGACTTTCTGAAAATACCCCCACGTGAGACACGGGGACGTGACCTTGAACGAGCACTTAGGCACCAAGTGAACATAGAATTACACTGCGCCACCCTCTCCGAGTACCTCCGCGTTAAGAGGATCCCCAGAGGGCTTCGAGTCCCCCTCAGTCCCACCCTGTTTAGTGACTGTTCTGATTATTGTCTGAGGTTTGAACAGATACTTAATAAATGTTCATTTGATCTGATAACACTCACCCTAGAACATCTTCACAAAGCAATTGATACCAACGCGGCCAAAATCAAAGTATCGACACTCAGCTATCTTCCACCGCTACAGCAGAGGAACTGAGCACCTTGAGGACCCAGATCCAGGAGCGGGTTGATCTACATAAAAGGGATACTGAGAACCGCAAACGCAGCAAATTCTCTCGTGACACGATTGACAACGAGACTAATCAAGTATACCGATGGCACGACAACTCGACATCAAGACGCCAACCTGCACGCAACCAGAGATCCTCTACAGACTATTCCACCTCGGGCTCAGACCAAGAGAGGAACACCCTCCCCTCTACTTCAAGCCTTTTTTTTAGGACAACGACGCCGATTTCCAAAAAGAAAACCCGATGGAGCGCCTCCAAGAAGGGACACCACGGATCAAATGCGGATCACGAGATCCAAGGTACAGAATCATTGGTGGTGAACATTTCTTCTAGATCCCTGGGGGTTGCAGAACTTGGGGTGTTGTGAATTCTGTGGCAGAGTTCACTCCTGTGGTCACAAGTGGTACTTCGGCTGATTCTCTCTGGGATCTTCCGTTTGTGGAGGAAAGTGGTACTGCAGCTTCTGAGTTTCCTCCCTCAGGTGATCTGGTGAGCTCGTTAGCTTCTTCTCTACTTAACTCCACCTGATGCTTTGATCCATGCTTCCTGTCAATGTTCCAGTGTAGGACTTGTTTTTTTCCCTGGATCATTCCTTTGGCCTGCTGCTCTGCAAAGCTAAGTTTTGCTTATGTTATTTTGTTGCTATTTTTCAGTCCAGCTTGCTTTATTGGTTTTTCTCGCCTGCTGGAAGCTCTGAGACGCAGAGGGACCACCTCCGTACCGTTAGTCGGTGCGGAGGGTCTTTTTGTCCCCTCTGCGTGGTTATTTATAGGTTTTTGTGCTGACCGCAAAGTTATCTTCCCTATCCTCGTTCTGTTCAGCTAGTCGGGCCTCACTTTGCTAAATCTGTTTCATCTCTATGTTTGTGATTTCATCTTACTCACAGTCATTATATGTGGGGGGCTGCCTTTTCCTTTGGGGAATTTCTCTGAGGCAAGGTAGGCTTATTTTTCTATCTTCAGGACTAGCTA
Source organism: Ranitomeya imitator (assembly GCF_032444005.1). Taxonomy (NCBI): domain Eukaryota; kingdom Metazoa; phylum Chordata; class Amphibia; order Anura; family Dendrobatidae; genus Ranitomeya; species Ranitomeya imitator. The sequence goes on from NC_091283.1 coordinate 740,171,939, forward strand.
GTTTCTCAGGCTGTGACGAGGCGCCTAGGTTCTGGTTAGGAGCGCTCCACGGCTACCTTTAGTGTGGTTTGATAGGAGTAGGGATTGCGGTCTGCAGAGTTCCCACGTCTCAGAGCTCGTTCTATTATTTTGGGTTATTGTCAGATCACTGTATGTGCTCTGACCTCCATGTCCATTGTGATTCTGAATTGCCTTTCATAACAGTACAGGAAGCCAAAAGTGCTAATGATTCTCAATAGAGGGAAAAAAGAAGTTCTGAGACCATTTTTTTTTCTTTGCACTGTGTTTTGTCTTTTTTTTCCCCTAGACATTTGGGTGGTTCAGGACACAGGTGTAGCAATGGACATTAAAGGTCTGTCTTCATGTGTGGATCAGCTCACGGCAAGAGTTCAAAATATTCAAGATTTTGTGGTTCAGAATTCTTTGCTAGAACCGAGAATTCCTATTCCAGATTTGTTTTTTGGAGATAGAACTAAATTTCTGAGTTTCAAAAATAATTGTAAACTATTTCTGGCTTTGAAACCTCGCTCTTCTGGTGACCCAATTCAACAGGTTAGGATCGTCATTTCTTTTTTGCGCGGCGACCCTCAGGACTGGGCGTTTTCTCTTGCGCTGGGAGATCCTGCATTGAGTAATATCGATGCGTTTTTCCTGGCGCTTGGGTTGCTGTACGATGAGCCTAATTCAGTAAATCAGGCAGAAAAAAATTTGCTGGCTCTTTGTCAGGCTCAGGATGAGATAGAGGTATATTGTCAGAAATGTAGAAAGTGGTCAGTGCTCACTCAATGGAATGAATCTGCGCTGGCAGCAATATTCAGAAAGGGTCTCTCTGAAGCCCTTAAGGATGTCATGGTGGGATTTCCTATGCCTGCTGGTTTGAATGAGTCTATGTCTTTGGCCATTCAGATCGGTCGACGCTTGCGTGAGCGTAAATCTGTGCACCATTTGGCGGTATTACATGAGATTAAACCTGAGCCTATGCAGTGTGATAGGACCTTGACCAGAGTTGAACGGCAAGAACATAGACGTCTGAATGGTCTGTGTTTCTACTGTGGTGATTCCACTCATGCTATCTCTGATTGTCCTAAGCGCACTAAGCGGTTCGCTAGGTCTGCCACCATTGGTACTGTACAGTCAAAATTTCTTCTGTCCGTTACCTTGATCTGCTCTTTGTCATCGTATTCTGTCATGGCATTTGTGGATTCAGGCACTGCCCTGAATTTGATGGACTTGGAATATGCTAAGCTTTGTGGGTTTTTCTTGGAGCCCTTGCAGTGTCCTATTCCATTGAGAGGAATTGATGCTACGCCTTTGGCCAAGAATAAGCCTCAATACTGGACCCAGCTGACCATGTGCATGGCTCCTGCACATCAGGAGGTTATTCGCTTTCTGGTGTTGCATAATCTGCATGATGTAGTCGTGTTGGGGTTGCCATGGCTACAAGCCCATAATCCAGTATTAGATTGGAAATCCATGTCGGTGTCCAGCTGGGGTTGTCAGGGGTACATGGTGATGTTCCATTCCTGTCAATTTCATCATCCACCCCTTCTGAGGTCCCAGAGTTCTTGTCTGATTACCGGTATGTATTTGATGAGCCCAAGTCCAATACCCTACCTCCGCATAGGGATTGTGATTGTGCTATCAATTTGATTCCTGGTAGTAAATTCCCAAAAGGTCGATTGTTTAATTTGTCCGTGCCTGAGCACACCGCTATGCGCAGTTATGTGAAGGAATCCCTGGAGAAGGGGCATATTCGCCCGTCATCGTCACCATTAGGAGCAGGGTTCTTTTTTGTAGCCAAGAAGGATGGTTCGCTGAGACCTTGTATAGATTACCGCCTTCTTAATAAGATCACGGTTAAATTTCAGTACCCCTTGCCATTGTTATCTGATCTGTTTGCTCGGATTAAGGGGGCTAGTTGGTTCACAAAGATAGATCTTCGTGGTGCGTATAATCTGGTGCGAATTAAGCAAGGCGATGAATGGAAAACTGCATTTAATACGCCCGAGGGTCATTTTGAGTATCTCGTGATGCCGTTCGGACTTGCCAATGCTCCATCAGTGTTTCAGTCCTTTATGCATGACATCTTCCGAGAGTACCTGGATAAATTCCTGATTGTGTACTTTGATGACATTTTGATCTTCTCGTATGATTGGGAGTCTCATGTGAAGCAGGTCAGAACGGTTTTTCAGGTCCTGCGTGCTAATTCTTTGTTTGTGAAGGGATCAAAGTGTCTCTGGTGTGCAGAAGGTTTCATTTTTGGGGTTCATCTTTTCCCCTTCTACTATCGAGATGGATCCTGTTAAGGTCCAAGCCATCCATGATTGGACTCAGCCGACATCTCTGAAAAGTCTGCAAAAGTTCCTGGGCTTTGCTAATTTTTATCGTCGCTTTATCTGCAATTTTTCTAGTATTGCTAAACCATTGACCGATTTGACCAAGAAGGGTGCTGATGTGGTCAATTGGTCTTCTGCTGCTGTGGAAGCTTTTCAAGAGTTGAAGCGTCGTTTTTCTTCTGCCCCTGTGTTGTGTCAACCAGATGTTTCTCTTCCGTTCCAGGTCGAGGTTGATGCTTCTGAGATTGGAGCAGGGGCTGTTTTGTCACAGAGAGGTTCTGGTTGCTCAGTGATGAAACCATGCGCTTTCTTTTCCAGGAAGTTTTCGCCTGCTGAGCGAAATTATGATGTGGGCAACCGAGAGTTGCTGGCCATGAAGTGGGCATTCGAGGAGTGGCGTCATTGGCTTGAAGGAGCTAAGCATCGCGTGGTGGTATTGACTGATCATAAGAACTTGACTTATCTCGAGTCTGCCAAGCGCTTGAATCCTGGACAAGCTCGTTAGTCGTTGTTTTTTGCCCGTTTTGACTTTGTGATTTCGTACCTTCCGGGCTCTAAAAATGTGAAGGCGGATGCTCTGTCTAGGAGTTTTGTACCCGACTCTCCGGGTTTGTCTGAGCCGGCGGGTATCCTCAAGGAGGGAGTAATTGTGTCTGCCATCTCCCCTGATTTGCGGCGGGTGCTGCAAAAATTTCAGGCTAATAAACCTGATCGTTGCCCAGCGGAGAAACTGTTTGTCCCTGATAGGTGGACGAATAGAGTTATCTCTGAACTTCATTGTTCGGTGTTGGCTGGTCATCCTGGAATCTTTGGTACCAGAGAGTTAGTGGCTAGATCCTTTTGGTGGCCCTCTCTGTCGCGGGATGTGCGTACTTTTGTGCAGTCCTGTGGGATTTGTGCTCGGGCTAAGCCCTGCTGTTCTCGTGCCAGTGGGTTGCTTTTGCCCTTGCCGGTCCCGAAGAGGCCTTGGACACATATCTCTATGGATTTTATTTCTGACCTTCCCGTTTCTCAAAAGATGTCAGTCATTTGGGTGGTCTGTGATCGCTTTTCTAAGATGGTCCATCTGGTACCCTTGTCTAAATTGCCTTCCTCCTCTGATTTGGTGCCTTTGTTCTTCCAGCATGGGGTTCGTTTGCATGGCATTCCAGAGAATATTGTTTCTGACAGAGGTTCCCAGTTTGTTTCGAGGTTTTGGCGAGCCTTTTGTGGTAGGATGGGCATTGACTTGTCTTTTTTCTCGGCTTTCCATCCTCAGACTAATGGCCAGACCGAGCGAACCAATCAGACCTTGGAAACATATCTGAGGTGCTTTGTTTCTGCTGATCAGGATGACTGGGTGTCCTTTTTGCCTTTGGCTGAGTTCGCCCTTAATAATCGGGCCAGCTCGGCTACCTTGGTTTCACCGTTTTTCTGCAATTCTGGGTTCCATCCTCGTTTCTCTTCTGGACAGGTTGAGTCTTCGGACTGTCCTGGTGGGGATACTGTGGTGGACAGGTTGCAGCAGATTTGGACTCAGGTAGTGGACAATTTGACCTTGTCCCAGGAGAAGGCTCAACTTTTCGCTAATCGCAGACGCCGTGTGGGTCCCCGACTTCGTGTTGGGGATCTGGTTTGGTTATCTTCTCGTCATATTCCTATGAAGGTTTCCTCTCCTAAGTTTAAACCTCGTTTTATTGGTCCGTATAGGATTTCTGAGGTTCTTAATCCTGTGTCTTTTCGTCTGACCCTTCCAGATTCTTTTTCCATACATAACGTATTCCATAGGTCATTGTTGCGGAGATACGTGGCACCTATGGTTCCATCTGTTGAGCCTCCTGCCCCGGTTTTGGTGGAGGGGGAATTGGAGTATATTGTGGAGAAGATTTTGGATTCTCGTGTTTCAAGACGGAAACTCCAGTATCTGGTTAAATGGAAGGGTTATGCTCAGGAAGATAATTCCTGGGTTTTTGCCTCTGATGTCCATGCTCCCGATCTTGTTCGTGCCTTTCATGTGGCTCATCCTGGTCGGCCTGGGGGCTCTGGTGAGGGTTCGGTGACCCCTCCTCAAGGGGGGGGGTACTGTTGTGAATTCTGTGGCAGAGTTCACTCCTGTGGTCACAAGTGGTACTTCGGCTGATTCTCTCTGGGATCTTCCGTTTGTGGAGGAAAGTGGTACTGCAGCTTCTGAGTTTCCTCCCTCAGGTGATCTGGTGAGCTCGTTAGCTTCTTCTCTACTTAACTCCACCTGATGCTTTGATCCATGCTTCCTGTCAATGTTCCAGTGTAGGACTTGTTTTTTTCCCTGGATCATTCCTTTGGCCTGCTGCTCTGCAAAGCTAAGTTTTGCTTATGTTATTTTGTTGCTATTTTTCAGTCCAGCTTGCTTTATTGGTTTTTCTCGCCTGCTGGAAGCTCTGAGACGCAGAGGGACCACCTCCGTACCGTTAGTCGGTGCGGAGGGTCTTTTTGTCCCCTCTGCGTGGTTATTTATAGGTTTTTGTGCTGACCGCAAAGTTATCTTCCCTATCCTCGTTCTGTTCAGCTAGTCGGGCCTCACTTTGCTAAATCTGTTTCATCTCTATGTTTGTGTTTTCATCTTACTCACAGTCATTATATGTGGGGGGCTGCCTTTTCCTTTGGGGAATTTCTCTGAGGCAAGGTAGGCTTATTTTTCTATCTTCAGGACTAGCTAGTTTCTCAGGCTGTGACGAGGCGCCTAGGTTCTGGTTAGGAGCGCTCCACGGCTACCTTTAGTGTGGTTTGATAGGAGTAAGGATTGCAGTCTGCAGAGTTCCCACGTCTCAGAGCTCGTTCTATTATTTTGGGTTATTGTCAGATCACTGTATGTGCTCTGACCTCCATGTCCATTGTGATTCTGAATTGCCTTTCATAACATTGGGGTATTACAAAAGGGCTTGTCTTTCTGTCCCTCGTATCAGTGTAAAACATTTGATCTAGAGATGGACTTACAATGCTTTTTTCGTTTACTAAGACTTAAGACCCATTTTGCCTCTTCCCCAATCAACCCCCCACCCCCCTGCACCAACCCTATGTCTATTGTGACATTAGGCCTACGGGACAAAAGTTTCTTCCGCCCACCTCAGGGCTCCCACGCTGTGGAGACATTTATTGGCTTCGTCCAAGAGTCGTTCCACACTATACGCGACGATATTGAAAAAGGTAGACTACACTATCCATCTAATCTCTCTGCTACGGAATATCAGGCATTAGTCACACTACAGAAAGACCCCAACCTCATCATAATACCAGCAGACAAGGGTGGCGCGCTTGTCATAATGGACAAGGCACAATACATAGCGGAGATCCATCGCCAGCTTAATGATACCTCTATTTATGACCGACTCTCGAGAGATCCCTCTACAGAGATTAGGGGTAAAATTGATAGCATCATCACCAAATACTCACACCTAGGGATCATTGATCCTAAGACAAGTGATTTTCTGAGAAAGAAGAACCCCATCACACCGGTATTTTATACCTTACCAAAAATACACAAAAATCTGTCTAATCCCCCGGGCAGGCCAATTGTGGCCTCCACAGATTCAATCATTTCCCCACTATCACGATACCTGGAAAAAATCCTCACACCTATTACTCAGAGATCAGCATCATTCATCTTGGACACTGGGGATTTTTTACAATGTATCAGGGATCTACATAGGGTACCTCCAAACACCCTCCTGGTAACTTTAGACGTTAAGGACTTGTACACGTCCATTCCGCATCTGAACGGCATTAATGCGGTACACCAGTCCCTCACCGCCGCAGGCCTTGATGCGGACCAGATCAATCTTTGCATTGAATTACTGACAACGGTACTCTATAATAACTTTTTTCTCTTCCAGGATTCCTTTTACTTGCAGACACGGGGGACCGCAATGGGCTCCAATGTAGCGCCCCCGTACGCTAACACGTACATTGCATTATTCGAGACGTCCGTCATCTACAAACATCCTTTGTTTATTCACAACGTTTCCGTGTGGAAACGATACATAGGTGATGTTTTTTGCCTATGGGGGGGCTCATTGGAGTCCTTGCAGGAGTTCTTCCTTTTTCTCAATGATGCCTGGCCAGGCATCAAATTCACTATCAGTCATGACCAGCACGCCGTTAATTTTCTAGACACTATGGTGCTCAAAGATTCAGCGGGCCTACTTACTACTGATCTATACTCTAAGCCAACGGACAGGAATAGCTTGCTACACTACCAAAGCTTCCACCCACCATCCACGAAACGCTCGATTCCTATATCACAATACCAACGGGTCAAACGCATAGTCCCAGATCCAATACTCTGTGAGGAACGTCTCCAGGGTATGACAACGAAATTTCTTAAGAGGGGTTATCCCTCGGCAATACTGGCACGGTCTAGGGACCCTCCACCCCGAATATCCAGGAGGAACACAGAAAAACGCATTCCCTTCGTGCATGCATATCACCCCTTCTCCTTCATTCTTCACAAAACCATCAGGAGACACTGGCATCTCCTTTCTACAGCCCACCCTGACATACCAGAATTTAAGGAGCCCTTTTTGCCATGCTTCAGGAGACCCCCCAACTTAAGGGACAATCTGGTCAAAGCTGACATTGGGCCTAAGGACCCACGTCGACAGATCTTCCTCTTACGACCAAAGACTGGCACCTTTCCGTGCCATCATTGCGCACAATGCAATAACATACAAAAGGGGAACACGTTCCAACACCCCAGATCTGGCAAAACATTTCATATCAAGAACTTCTTCACCTGCGACTCCACCTATGTAGTGTACCTTATCAAATGCCCGTGTGGCTTACTTTACATAGGGGAAACTACACAACCGGTCAGGGATAGGACTTCAAAACATAAATCGACCATCCGTTGTAGCAACCTACTCCTTCCCATCCCATACCACTTTCACACTCAAGGACACTCTGTTTCCCAATTAAAATACGAGGTCATTGACCATGTACCACCCCCAAGGCGGGGTGGTGATAGGATCACTTTGCTCAAAAAGAAGGAGGCTTTCTGGATCCATACTCTGGAAACCCTCTCTCCGAAAGGCTTGAATCGGGACTATGAGCTGATGGCGTTCATATGATGTATATCAATATTACCCTACTTTGTTACTAAGTCGCTTTTCTCTGTTTTTTTAGAGTCGTCTATATTGAATTGTCGGCATAATGGATCACGAGCACAGTTCCACCCACTTGTCATCACTATGCTCAGGATACTCACGTCCCCCTGTTATAGCTATTATTGTTATGTGTTATCAACACCATCTCAGTACTGTTCTTGTCATCGGTCAAAACACTTCCACTACTGCTCTCTCCTCTGACGGCTGTCATTTTTCCATCCTTTCTACCATTGGCCTGCCGGTATGTTGGTGCATCTTGGTCCTTATACCTTTTTTCCAATCTGCTTCAGTTTATATATACCCTCTTTCTATGACGGTTACACATACCTCTCCTCGGCCATCTTTAACCTTACAACTGCACTACAACCTTCCCGTGGCCCCTGATGGGCATTATAGTTTCCCTGTATTCGGGTACATGTACATGCGGTTAATTTACTCCTGCCTGGCGTTTGCTAATTAGCCTTCTTTCATTTTTAACAGGCTCATTTTCATTTATTTGCAGTATTTTTGTTGCGCACTTTTTTTTTTTTTTTTCCACACAGCTTAATGCAGGCAGTTACAGACATGCACATTACAGTCTTTTTTCTGGGTAGTGTATAAATCACCGCACACATAGCCTATCATACCCGATGCAAGCGTCTGGACATGCGAACTCCAGCCGCCCTTATAGCCCTATGTATCGCACATTGGCGGCTGTGGTCAGGCACAGTCTATCTACTTTTTAGCACTGCCACCTCCAAGATGGCGCCCGCACACCACCGTCCATGTGACCTGCTCTTCCTGGCAGGTCACTTCTGCCTAACTCCGCCCACTTCCTGGGCGGTTTAGCACTGCTCTCATGCTCACAGCTGGCGTCCTCCCAGTCTCTGCCACTATATAAACAGCCCCACGGTCCTCTCTCCTCACCTGCTAATCAGCGGTGGACGCCGCGATGACAGCACCCATATGGGTAATTACATGCTACACTCTTCAGCGTCTCTCCAGTATGTAACTCTATCAGGGTCCGTCATAGATGTTCTATTTCTTCTAGGCTGTAACTTTTCTCTCTGGATATCCAATACTATATTGGTAGCAACCTCCGGGTAGGTGTCCATACACTCCTGCTTCTTTTGTCTTCTCGTTTATAGTACCTCAGTACACTCTCTCACTATGATTTATGTTCCACCTCCCAGGCAGGCCATATAGCCACTTGAATCTATACATTGTCCCAGTAAACGGTATGTAAAACTCCACCACTGTACTACCACTGTGCCACGACATAGGTCACTCTCTTATACCACTAGTATCCACCCACCATCATTTTCGCCATAGTCATATGCATAGGATGTTGCATATGTTGTATATACTTTGGTTACCTTTGTTCACAGTTTTATTTATGTTTTCCCAATTATGGTTTTTAATTATGCTGTATTGTATGTACATACTTATTTCAGCTACTGATGAAGGTCCAGCTGTGGGACCGAAACGTTTTCTGATTTGGGATAATAAATCTTTCGTTTCTTCACACCACAAAGTTGAGTGCTGGTTTTTGTATTATTTGTGTCTGAACATTGTCCCCCATTCTATATGTCGCCAGTCCTTAACCCAATTTCCTAGACCGGTGTGTCTGAACATAGCCATAGTCATTGTCAGCTAAACTGACCCCTGGGATCATCAGTTGCAATACCGGGATCTGCCCAGGAGTGGTACCTGGTGGCTACTTGCATCCCAGTCTGTCTCCACCATGAGGAGCACCAGTGAACACCATGTAGTCGCTTTGCTCTACCCCTTCCTGGGCAGGCCCAGTCCTGTGGCACAGTAGGTCCACAAATCCAGTGTTACAGTTGTGCGTAACAGTATGTTTTCCCTGTGGTTGCGTGGGCTGAGTGCTCCAGTTTCCTCCCTCACTCCAAAGACATACTGATAGTAAATATAGATAGTGAGAGCCCAATTGAGGACAGCGATGATAATGTCAGTAAAGTGCTGCAAAATTTGATGGAGCTAAATAGCAAAAGCATAATTAAAAAATGCAGTAAAACCGTACTAGCCATTAATGCATTGGCTTAGGGACACTATATATATAAGCTTGTCTTATTCAGCAGCTCACTGCCCTGG